>NC_086447.1:751223944-751523944 GCF_028390025.1 Pseudophryne corroboree
TTGCAATTTTTAGAAGTGTTTTCCAATGAGACCACATTTGTGGCCAAAGTCAGTAAATCTCAGAAGAGGCTGAATCATAATCCAGCGCAACTGCTGGAGAGGTAAAAGAGAGATTTTCTGCCGGAGCATTAGAGAGAGGTTTTTCTCAATTATTTCATATTAGGGACTCACTCAAATGAATGGCTCCAATTAGTCAACCTTAATTTTTATTTATTATTAATGTTCCACATTTTGGGATTATTTATTTACAAGATGCACATATGTTGTACAGGGTTCTTTTCCTAAGGGCTGCATAGGGTTATCGCAAGACCTTGCGTTGTTAGAAGAACAGAGTTTCAGTGATCTTGCATTGCATCAGCTTTCCATTACACTGCAGCACTAGATCTACTGTGCGGCACAAACAGTTACTGAATAAGGCCCAGTATGGAGTCTCATGGTGGTTTACAGCCAGGAAGATGTCTGGCTTGCCAGACTGAGGCATGCTGTGGGCACAGAGGTTAGCATTGCTTCCTCCCAGTCCTACTTCTAATATGAAATGATTTTCGACTGTAGAATGGTAAGCTCCACTAGGGCAGGGGCTCAATAGCAAAAAAATCACTGCACAGTCCTAATTAGTACTCTACCGAACCCACCTGAACTCAACTTGCACCATCCGGGCTGCTGTGGGGGGCTCAGGAGGGGCTGCAAAAACATCTAAGGGGCTGCTTTATTTAAAAATGAAATATGAAAAAAAATAAACAAGACACACAGGTATACTCACATGGGTGTAACTGGGACACACAGGTATGATCACATGCGTGTAACTGCGAGCTGTGAAAAACAAAAATAAGGCATCTGCCACAAAATATGTAAATAAAAATGGGGGGGGGGGGGGGGAATGGAAAAAAAGAAATCCACAAGATTTTCACAAAATAACTCTCCAGATTCCGTGGAGGGGAAAATATCCAATCTTGATCCTGTGGTATGCACCAGTTTATTTGCATCCCAGCATTAAATCCGAGATTATCTTAATCCCTGAAAATTGAGAAGGAGGTACAAATTTGGAGGCTTTGGCCCCTAGTTTTTCAGTTTGTCCAATAATGTGGTAATTATATATTTGCTTGGTTGAAGATCTTTCTGTTCCACACCAATATAGGAGTGGAGTGAAAGCCTGTGTGTTGTTACTGATTGCGTGTGCCTCTATAATTTTTAATCACCTTCCAGAAAGTGTTCTCTTCCTCTCGCCTGTTCTCGTAATGTGAAAAATCATCAAAGAAGGAGGTGGTACGTTTGTAGCTAGCTATGATTCAGCTGGACCACCTGTCGCTGAAATGATGGGTTTATTAAACTGTGCATGTCCTGTTTAAACAACATAAGGGTGGGTGGGAGGTCCCAAGGACAATTCTATCTTGCGCCTCTTTTTTTTCTTTGCATGATGTGCTCTTTAGGGCCTATTTTATAAAACTGCCGCCCTGTCTGCCACTGCAGTGCCACTCCTAGATGGGCCAGGTGTTTGTGCCGCCCACTTGTGTCACTTAGCTTAGTCATCCAGTGACCTCGGTGCAACCTTTTGGCATAAAAACAATATTGTGAGGTATGAGGTGTTCAGAATACACTGGACTGGAAATGAGTGGAAATTAATGTTATTGAGGTTAATAATACCGTAGGATCAAAATTACCCCCAAATTCTGTGATTTTAGTTGTTTTTATGTTTTTTTCAAAAAACATCTAGATCCAAAACCAAAATCCGAAAGGGTGGTTTTGGCAAAACCAATCCAAAACACAAACGGAGATCCAGATTCAATACCAAAACACAAAACCCGAAAAGTGTCCTCCGCACATCTCTATTAAAAATAGAAGTATTTATGAGAAGGGGGCCCGGAACATGGTCGCATAGTGCATGAGTCACAATGGTCTAGCCACAACGGGCGCAGTGAGAATTTATTTGCAGAGTTATTGACAGTAAGGGGGTGTTTGTGGGCTCAAATACAAGTGTATTGCGACTGTTTTCAGGGGGGCATGGGTGTTACAGCTTGCAACTGCGATCTTGTATACAATAAAAATGGCTCCAGCTTCATACTTCTGATTGCCATGTTGCACAATCATAGGGTTACTTAGCAGCTCGATGATTGACCGATGCACAGTACCTCAGATGGTTGTGTCTTCGTGCCAGTTGGCGTCTCAATACAAATCTCTGCTGCTGCAACATTTGTATATTTTCGCACAACTGCTGTGTGTGGGATTGCAGCTGAGATGGCATTTGTGACGTCTCTGAATCAGGCCCTGTATTCTTGCGGGCTCGCTGTGCTCACCATGGTGCGGGCTTGGTGGCTTGCTGCACTCATCATAGGATTTATTCCCACTCTATGGGTGTCACAGACACCCACGAGTGGGAATAGTTGTGTAGCGCCGATATTCCGGATGGCGGCATTGCCGGCTGGCGGGATTCCGGCATCGGTATCCTGACCTCCGGAATCCCGACAGCTGGCAAGTTAAACGGATCCCACCAGGAAGACCCTGTCCAGGAAGCTGTGACCCTGACCAGACACGGTGCTGGGGGCCCCGTGGAGAGGTGAGCAAGGGGCAGTTTGCAGGCTAAGGACACAGGCAGCAGGGAGAAGGGATGATTACAGCACAGAGCTGCCGGTGGCAGTAGGGAGACAGCGGGGAGTGATCTGAAAAGATTTCTTTCATGCACAAGCAACCGTGGACATTCAGGAAACTGATCGTCATTTCAGGATGGCAAACAGTTTCACTATCAAATTCCACAAATAATGCATTTTTGGAGTTTGACGAATTCCACAATTTCTACATCCCCATATGGGAAGTGTGGAAACCACAGTGCACGGCTGTAACAAGGATATATGAGTGAGAACTCCTTCGTTACAGCCTTGATGAATCAGACTGTAACTTAAAATAGAGAAAAAGGGGTGAAAACTCTGAAAAAAAAACCCCATCAGTTTAGTGACCAGGAATATGCCCCTAAGACTATATAGAATACGTGTCCTACTTATTAACAGACGCTAAAATGTGAAAGTTAAAAGGAGGCAAATAGCTGTCAAATCTATTCTGTCTACCACTTTAAAGTAACAAGGGAGTATAGGAGGGTGGGTAGGTGGGTGGGGTTGTTGAGCTACCGATGGTGCAACCAATGTTCCTACCGATGGTGCAACCAATTTGCGACTGATGAACTGGTGGATCTGAGATGCCGCCGGTGGGTAATGCTTTACAAAAGACGGCTCCTGCAGCATTTGCATACAGTATCTTCTCAGATCCACTGCAACTGAAGACACTGCATAGACCCGATTTGTTTCTACCTCTGAATCAGGCCCAAAGAACCTTTATGGATGAAAAGTCCTTTTTAAAAAATTATCTATCATGTGTGTATGTTCAGGGGCACATCTAATAGGTCCATCCCCACTCCTGTCCCGCCATACAGGGATCATCCCAACCAGACAACCAGGTGTGTGTGTGTGTGTGTGTGTGTGTGTGTGTGTGTGTGTGTGTGTGTGTGTGTGTGTGTGTGTGTGTGTGTGAGGGTGGGTGGATTGGTGAGTGTATGTTGTGTGTGAGGGTAGGGGTGGTGTGTATGAGTGAGCAGTGTCAGTCTGGGGCATAAATGGCACATGTAATGATAACGGCCCTTGTTTAGGGGTGTGACCAGCTGCAACAGAGGTTTGGCTAAGCATTAGAGAGAGCATGGTCTGGGCCCCTTGATAAAAATATATATAGTAAATACTGCTAATGCATGCATGATAATGTACCAGATTAATAACAGCAATACACTGTAGAGAATACGCCATAGTCACCTGCAGTATAAGGTAACATATGTATAATTTATAACTCAAGTGCACAGTCTGGAACCTGATCCCCTAGAAGAGGAAGATGGCCCCCCAGGCAGTGGGGCCCACCAGGGGTTTCCCCAGTACCCCTGTGGGCCAGTCACACACTGTGTGTGAGGGTGGGTGTGTATGTATGCGTGTGTAAGGGTGTGTGTGAGGGTGTGTGGTGCGGGTGGATGGGTGTGTGGTGTGTGTGAGGGTGGCTGTAGTGTGTGTGGGTGGGTGGGTGTGTGTATTTATGTAAGGGTTGGTGGGTGAGTGTATTGTGTGTATGACGGTGGGTGGGTGTGAGGTGTGTGTGAGGGTGGGTGGTGTGCGTTTGGTGTATGTGGTGTGTGTTTGTGTGGTGTGAGGGTGGGTGTGAGGTAGGGGTGGTACTGCGTACCGGTTAGAAATTAGCAGCCGGTACCCAGTACCACCGGGCCACCACTTTGCAGCCACTGTGTCGGGGAGAGGAGAGTGCAACATGCGCCTCTCCTCTCCTGCCCAGTGAGTCCGGTCTCTCGTCCTCCGGGAGCAGTGGCGTGTATAACAATCACACACCGGTTTGTGTACCAATCAGAGCTCGTGGACCGGCAGCCAATCAGGAGTCATCGCTGCCGGACCGCAAGTTCTGATTGGCTCACGGACTGGTGCCTGATTTGAGATACACCACCACCACGACGCAGGACGACTGATTTGAGATACACCACGACGCACCACCACGACGCAGGAGACCGGACTGAGGGCAGTGTCACTCCCCGACACAGTGACACTGCAGAGCCAGCCCAGGCAGGAGCAGCAACGGTGAGTTGCACTGCTGGGGCATATGTGTATCTGGCACTATTGGGGGGCATATGTGTATCTGGCACTACACTATTGGGGGTATTGTGTATCTGGCACTGTGGGGGCATATCTGGCACTGTGGGGAAATATCTGACACTGTGGGGGCATATTTGTATCTGGCACTGCACTATTGGGGCATATGTTTATTTGGCAATATTGGGGGGCACATGTGTATCTGGCACTGCAGTATTGGGCTCGTATGTGTATCACGCCCCCCCCCCCCCATATTTGTATCATACCCCCATTTCTCTAACGTCCTAGTGGATGCTGGGGACTCCGTCAGGACCATGGGGATTAGCGGCTCCGCAGGAGACAGGGCACAAAAATAAAGCTTTAGGATCAGGTGGTGTGCACTGGCTCCTCCCCCTATGACCCTCCTCCAAGCCTCAGTTAGGTTTTTGTGCCCGTCCGAGCAGGGTGCAATCTAGGTGGCTCTCCTAAAGAGCTGCTTAGAAAAAGTTTTTTAGGTTTTTTATTTTCAGTGAGTCCTGCTGGCAACAGGCTCACTGCATCGAGGGACTTAGGGGAGAGAAGTGAACTCACCTGCGTGCAGGATGGATTGGCTTCTTAGGCTACTGGACACCATTAGCTCCAGAGGGAGTCGGAACACAGGTCTCACCCTGGGGTTCGTCCCGGAGCCGCGCCGCCGACCCCCCTTGCAGATGCCGAAGATGGAAGAGGTCCAGAAGCAGGCGGCAGAAGACTTTTCAGTCTTCCTGAGGTAGCGCACAGCACTGCAGCTGTGCGCCATTGTTGTCAGCACACTTCACACAGCGGTCACGGAGGGTGCAGGGCGTTGGGGGGGCGCCCTGGGCAGCAATGTATTATACCTTTTTATGGCTAAAAATACATCACATATAGCCCTTTGAGGCTATATGGATGTATTTAACCCCTGCCAGATCTCACAGATTCCGGAGAAGAGCCCGCCGAAATAGGGGGCGGGGCTTATTCTCCTCAGCACACAGCGCCATTTTCCTGCTCAGCTCCGCTGTGAGGAAGGCTCCCAGGACTCTCCCCTGCACTGCACTACAGAAACAGGGTAAAACAGAGAGGGGGGGCACTTTTTTTGGCGATATTAATATATTTAAGCTGCTATAAGGATACAACACTTATATAGGGTTGTTCCCATATATATTATAGCGCTTGGGTGTGTGCTGGCAAACTCTCCCTCTGTCTCCCCAAAGGGCTAGTGGGGTCCTGTCTTCAATAGAGCATTCCCGGTGTGTCTGCTGTGTGTCGGTACGTGTGTGTCAACATGTATGAGGACGATGTTGGTGTGGAGGCGGAGCAATTGCCGGTAATGGTGATGTCACCCCCTAGGGAGTCGACACCGGAATGGATGGCTTTGTTTATGGAATTACGTGATAATGTCAGCACATTACAAAAATCAGTTGACGACATGAGACGGCCGTCAAACCAGTTGGTACCTGCCCAGGCGTCTCAGACACCGTCAGGGGCTGTAAAACGCCCTTTACCTCAGTCGGTCGATACAGACCCAGACACGGACACTGAATCTAGTGTCGACGGTGAAGAAACAAACGTATTTTCCAGTAGGGCCACACGTTATATGATCACGGCAATGAAGGAGACTTTGCATATCTCTGATACTACAAGTACCACAAAAAGGGGTATTATGTGGGGGGTGAAAAAACTACCTGTAGTTTTTCCTGAATCAGAGGAATTGAATGATGTATGTGATGAAGCGTGGGTTAACCCAGATAGAAAAGGGCTAATTTCTAAAAAGTTATTGGCATTATACCCTTTCCCGCCAGAGGTTAGGGCGCGCTGGGAAACACCCCCTAAGGTGGATAAGGCGCTCACACGCTTATCAAAACAAGTGGCGTTACCGTCTCCTGATACGGCCGCCCTCAAGGATCCAGCTGATAGGAGGCTGGAAACTACTCTAAAAAGTATATACACACATACTGGTGTTATACTGCGACCAGCCATCGCTTCAGCCTGGATGTGCAGTGCTGGAGTGGTCTGGTCGGATTCCCTGACTGAAAATATTGATACCCTGGATAGGGACAGTATTTTACAGACTTTAGAGCAATTAAAGGATGCTTTTCTTTATATGCGAGATGCTCAGAGGGATATTTGCACTCTGGCATCGAGAGTAAGTGCGATGTCCATATCTGCCAGAAGAAGTTTATGGACACGACAGTGGTCAGGTGATGCGGATTCCAAACGGCATATGGAAGTATTGCCGTATAAAGGGGAGGAATTATTTGGCGTCGGTCTATCGGATTTGGTGGCCACGGCAACTGCCGGGAAATCCACCTTTTTACCTCAGACCCCCTCCCAACAGAAAAAGACACCGTCTTTTCAGCCGCAGTCCTTTCGGTCCTATAAGAACAAGCGGGCAAAAGGACAGTCATATCTGCCCCGAGGCAGAGGAAAGGGTAAGAGAGGGCAGCAAGCAGCTCCTTCCCAGGAACAGAAGCCCTCCGCGGGTTCTGCAAAGCCCTCAGCATGACGCTGGGGCTTTACAAGCGGACTCAGGAGCGGTGGGGGGTCGACTCAAGAATTTCAGCGCGCAGTGGGCTTGCTCACAGGTGGACCCCTGGATCCTGCAGGTAGTATCTCAGGGTTACAGGTTGGAATTCGAGAAGTCTCCCCCTCGCCGGTTCCTAAAGTCTGCTTTGCCAACGTCTCCCTCAGACAGGGCGACGGTATTGGAAGCCATTCACAAGCTGTTTTCTCAGCAGGTGATAGTCAAGGTACCCCTCCTACAACAGGGAAAGGGGTATTACTCCACGCTATTTGTGGTACCGAAGCCGGACGGCTCGGTAAGACCTATTCTAAATCTGAAATCTTTGAACCTGTACATAAAAAATTCAAGTTCAAGATGGAATCACTCAGAGCAGTGATAGCGAATCTGGAAGAAGGGGACTTTATGGTGTCCCTGGACATAAAAGATGCTTACCTGCATGTCCCAATTTGCCCTTCACATCAAGGGTACCTCAGGTTCGTGGTGCAAAACTGTCATTATCAGTTTCAGACGCTGCCGTTTGGATTGTCCACGGCACCTCGGGTCTTTACCAAGGTAATGGCCGAAATGATGATTCTTCTGCGAAGAAGAGGCGTATTAATTATCCCTTACTTGGACGATCTCCTGATAAGGGCAAGGTCCAGAGAACAGCTGGAGGACGGAGTAGCACTAACCCAAGTAGTGCTGCAACAACACGGGTGGATTCTGAATTTCCCAAAATCTCAGTTGACCCCGACAACACGTCTGCTGTTCCTGGGAATGATTCTGGACACGGTTCAGAAAAAGGTGTTTCTTCCGGAGGAGAAAGCCAAGGAGTTATCCGAACTTGTCAGGAACCTCCTAAAACCAGGAAAAGTGTCTGTGCATCAATGCACAAGAGTCCTGGGAAAGATGGTGGCTTCTTACGAAGCAATCCCATTCGGCAGATTCCACGCACGAACTTTTCAGTGGGATCTGCTGGACAAATGGTCCGGATCGCATCTGCAGATGCATCAGCGGATAACCTTATCGCCACGGACAAGGGTGTCTCTTCTGTGGTGGTTACAGAGTGCTCATCTGTTAGAAGGCCGCAGATTCGGCATACAGGACTGGGTCCTGGTGACCACGGATGCCAGTCTGAGAGGCTGGGGAGCGGTCACACAGGGAAGAAACTTCCAGGGAGTATGGTCAAGCCTGGAGATGTCTCTTCACATAAATATACTGGAGCTAAGAGCGATTTACAATGCTCTAAGCCTGGCAAAACCCCTGCTTCAGGGTCAGCCGGTGTTGATCCAGTCGGACAACATCACGGCAGTCGCCCACGTAAACAGACGGGGCGGCACAAGAAGCAGGAGAGCAATGGCAGAAGCTGCAAGGATTCTTCGCTGGGCGGAAGATCATGTGATAGCACTGTCAGCAGTGTTCATTCCGGGAGTGGACAACTGGGAAGCAGACTTCCTCAGCAGACACGATCTACACCCGGGAGAGTGGGGACTTCATCCAGAAGTCTTCCACATGATTGTGAACCGTTGGGAAAAACCAAAGGTGGATATGATGGCGTCTCGCCTCAACAAAAAACTGGACAGGTATTGCGCCAGGTCAAGAGACCCTAGGGCAATAGCTGTGGACGCTCTGGTAACACCGTGGGTGTTTCCAGTCAGTGTATGTGTTTCCTCCTCTGCCTCTCATACCCAAAGTACTGAGAATTATACGGCAAAGGGGAGTAAGAACGATACTCGTGGCTCCGGATTGGCCAAGAAGAACTTGGTACCCGGAACTTCAGGAGATGCTCACGGAAAATCCGTGGCCTCTACCTCTAAGACGGGACCTGATTCAGCAGGGACCGTGTCTATTCCAAGACTTACCGCGGCTGCGTTTGACGGCGTGGCGGTTGAACGCCGAATTCTAAGGGAAAAAGGCATTCCGGAAGAGGTCATCCCTACACTGGTTAAAGCCAGGAAGGAGGTGACTGCACAACATTATCACCGCATTTGGAGAAAATATGTTGCGTGGTGCGAGGCCAGGAAGGCCCCCACGGAGGAATTTCAATTGGGTCGATTCCTACATTTCCTGCAAACAGGATTGTCTATGGGCCTCAAGTTGGGGTCCATTAAGGTTCAAATTTCGGCCCTGTCGATTTTCTTCCAGAAAGAATTGGCTTCAGTTCCTGAAGTCCAGACTTTTGTAAAAGGAGTACTACATATACAGCCCCCGGTTGTGCCCCCAGTGGCTCCGTGGGACCTTAATGTAGTTTTGGATTTTCTCAAATCCCATTGGTTTGAGCCACTCAAATCGGCGGATTTGAAATATCTTACATGGAAAGTAACCATGCTACTGGCCCTGGCTTCAGCCAGGAGAGTGTCAGAATTGGCGGCTTTATCGTATAAAAGCCCATATCTGATTTTCCATTCGGACAGGGCAGAACTGCGGACGCGTCCTCATTTTCTGCCTAAGGTGGTGTCAGCGTTTCACCTGAACCAGCCTATTGTGGTGCCTGCGGCTACTAGCGATTTGGAGGATTCCAAGTTGCTGGACGTTGTCAGGGCATTGAAAATATATATTTCAAGGACGGCTGGAGTCAGAAAATCTGACTCGCTGTTTATACTGTATGCACCCAACAAGCTGGGTGCTCCTGCTTCTAAGCAGACGATTGCTCGTTGGATTTGTAGCACAATTCAACTTGCACATTCTGTGGCAGGCCTGCCACAGCCTAAATCTGTCAAGGCCCATTCCACAAGGAAGGTGGGCTCATCCTGGGCGGCTGCCCGAGGGGTCTCGGCATTACAACTCTGCCGAGCAGCTACGTGGTCGGGGGAGAACACGTTAGTAAAATTCTACAAATTTGATACCCTGGCTAAAGAGGACCTGGAGTTCTCTCATTCGGTGCTGCAGAGTCATCCGCACTCTCCCGCCCGTTTGGGAGCTTTGGTATAATCCCCATGGTCCTGACGGAGTCCCCAGCATCCACTAGGACGTTAGAGAAAATAAGATTTTACGTACCGATAAATCTATTTCTCGTAGTCCGTAGTGGATGCTGGGCGCCCATCCCAAGTGCGGATTGTCTGCAATACTTGTACATAGTTATTGTTACAAAAAAATCGGGTTGTTCTTGTTGTGAGCCGTCTGTTCAGAGGCTCCTACGTTGTCATACTGTTAACTGGGTTCAGATCACAAGTTGTACGGTGTGATTGGTGTGGCTGGTATGAGTCTTACCCGGGATTCAAAATCCTTCCTTATTGTGTACGCTCGTCCGGGCACAGTATCCTAACTGAGGCTTGGAGGAGGGTCATAGGGGGAGGAGCCAGTGCACACCACCTGATCCTAAAGCTTTATTTTTGTGCCCTGTCTCCTGCGGAGCCGCTAATCCCCATGGTCCTGACGGAGTCCCCAGCATCCACTACGGACTACGAGAAATAGATTTATCGGTAAGTAAAATCTTATTTTTCATTGGCCATGCCCCATGTGGCATGTGGGCACACCCATTTTTTGGCACGCGCACGCCTTCAGCGAGTGCGCACATTACCACTAAGAATTTTTGTCTACTTGCACCACAGAGCAGGGTGTGTGTGGTGTGTTTGTGTGAGGGTGGGTAGGTGTGTGTGTGAGGCTGGGGGTGGTATGTGTGTGTGCATGTGTATGCGTGCTTGTGTGCGTGTGCGTGTGCGTGTGCGTGTGTGTGTGTGTGTGTGTGTGTGTGTGAGAGGGATGGTGGGTGGGATGGTATGTGAGGGTGTGTGTGTATGAGGGATGGTGGGTGGGATGGTATGTGAGGGTGTGTGTGTGTGTGTATGTATGTGTGTGTGTGTGTGTGTGTGTGTGTGTGTGTGTGTGTGTGTGTGTGTGTGTGTGTGTGTGAGGGATGGTGGGTGGGCTGGTGTGTGTGTGTGTGTGTGTGTGTGTGTGTGTGTGTGTGTGTGTGTGTGTGTGTGCGTGTGCACACCATGCCTCAAGTGACTTCTATTATGTTTTTTTCAGTATTTCAAAAAAGCATATGCATTCAGACTTTTCATATAAATTATGTACATTTCAATATTTGAAGTTATATTGTATTATGCCTGATTTATTCCTTGAAGAGCGGTCACACAGCTGTGCTTTGTGAAAGCATTTTATAGTCATGCTGTTTTTGCATGTGGACAAGCTGGGGCACAGCCAAGTGAAGGGTGGGAATTATTCTTATTATAACAGATGAGTAGTGTGAATATATGTATATACAGCTGTGAAAGATCCCTTATCTTTAATAATCTCTGATATCACTAATCATCAAAGGTAATACTATCTGTCGCTATGGTGACCATGTTAGCACATAATACATGCATGGCAGACATAACTATATTTATTTAGAGGCTGCATGCAAACATCACCTACTGTTTCTCTGTTTCGTTATTTGCTTTCTTTACAGTGGTGCAAGTAGAAATTTTGTATTAGTGGTACGGATAGTAAAAATGGGTGTGGTCATGTGTCATGAGGGGGCGTGGTCATATGAAACTAGGGGAGTGGCTACATGACAATAGTGGCATGGCCACATTATGCCACACACCCTAATGATTATTACACATTATGCCACACACCGTAATGCTTATTACACATTATGCCACACACCGTAATGCCCATTACACATTATGCCACACACCATAATGCCCATTACACATTATGCAAGATGCCGTAATGCCCATTACACATTATGCCACACACCATAAGGCCCATTACACATTATGCCACACACCATAATGCCCACTACACATTATGCCTCACACCGTAATGCTTATTACACATTATAACACACACCGTAATGCCCATTACACATTATGCCACACACCGTAATGCCCATTCCACATTATGCCGCACACCGTAATGCCCATTACCCATTATGCCGGACACCATAACACCCATTACCCATTATGCCGGACACCATAACACCCATTACACATTATGCCACACAACGTAATGCCCATTTCACATTATGTCACACACCGTAATGCCTATTACATATTATGCCACACACAGTTATGCCACTGACACCATTTTATGTCCACACACAAAAATGCCCCGTATAAATTATGCCCCAGTAATGGGCTGGTGGTACTGAGTACTACCACCATATTTCTTAATGGTACCCCGTACCACCTTACTTTCAGCACTATTCCTTTATCTTATTCACTTTAGTGAGAAGTTACAAAAACACAAAACAACCTGCTGCACCTTTGCTACAAAGGTACTATCATACTCTAAATGAGTTTAGATTACCAGATTATTAACAACCATCATACTGAAATGAGTTAAGAATTAGCATAGTTGAGATCCAGATGAAACCTGTCTTTCTCAGCACACACAGTCTGCCAGAGCTCACTGTTGGAATGAATTGTGTCTCTGAACAGTAGGGAGAAAAAGCCTGAGGCAGAGCCTTGCAGAGATCGTCTTATAGTAAACAATAATAAACTTGTTTGCTTTTTATTTTCCATTTGGTCACCAGTTGATTTGAATCCTATATTTTGTATACTCAGCATGATGACATAAAGAGGCAGGAGAGAAAATGCTAACACATGTTGCCAGGGTATAGACAAACAGACTGATCCTCTCGCAGTCTCTTATAGTATAACGAGACTGATCCTCTCGTTATACTATAAGCCCCAGATACTAAACCTGACTATGCAGCTAAAGTAGAACAGTCATAGGGGGTATTCAGTGCTTAAAGTGGTCCTAGAGAGGTGGTGGAACTCACCCCCCCCCCCACCCCCACCCCGTCACCCATGCAATAAAGGTATTGCACGCGCCCCCAAAAAGGGGCGTGGTCTCAAAAAGAAAGTGGTATGGTCACACAATAGTGTCCCCAATTAAATTTATGCCAGACAGTAGCACAATCTTATTCACATTACACCACATAGTAGTGTCCCTTATTCATGTTACGACACACATTAATGTCCCTTATACACAAAGCCCACAGTAGTAGCACCCCTAATACACATAATGCCCACAGTAGTAGCACCCCATAATACACATAATGCCCACAGCAGTAGCACCCCTTATACAATGCCCACAGTTGTAGTGCCCCTTATGCAATGTCCACTGTACTGGTAGTGCCCACAGCGGTAGTGCCCCTTATATAGAGCCCATAGTAGTGGTGCCCCTTATGCAATGCCCCCAGTAGTAGTTCCCCTTATGTCCCCAGGAGTGGTGCCCCCGTATGAAGTGCCCCCTTTACAATGCCCTCATTAGTAGAGCCCCCAGTAGTAATGCCCTTAATGATAATGCCCCCAGTCATTTAGCCCCCTGTAGTTATGCCACCAGTAGTTATGCCCCTGTAGTTATGCCCCCAGTAGTAACGCCCTGCGGTAGTTACCCCAGTGGTAACGCCCTGCAGTTATGACCCCAGTAGTTTACACCCCCCTTTAGTTTAGCCACCAGTGGTAATGCCTCCAGTAGTTTAGCCCCTGTAGTTATGCCCCCAGTAGTTTAGCGCCTGTAGTTATGCCCCCAGTAGTTTAGCCTCCCTGTAGTTTAGCCTGTGTAGTTAAGCCTCCAGTGGTAATGCCCACTGTAGTTTAGCCCCTGTAGTTATGCCCCCAGTAGTTTATCCCCCCTGTAGTTTAGCCCCCAGTGGTAATGCCACCTGTAGTTTAGCCCCTGCAGTTATGCCCCCAGTAGTTTAGCCTCCCTGTAGTTTAGTCCTCATGTAGTTTGCCCTATGTAGTTTAGCCCCCTGTAGTTTTGCCCCACAGTAGTAATGCCCCCAGTAGTTTAGCCCCTATGTAGTTAGCCCCCTGTAGTAATGCCCCCCAGTAGTAATTCCCCCCTGTAGTTTGCCCCAGTAGTTAACCGCCCTGTAGTTTGCCCTTAGTAGTTAGCCCCCTTGTAGTTTGCCCCCAGTAGTTTAGCGCCCCCAGTAGTAATGCCCCCCAGTAGTTAGCACCCAGTAGTAATGCCCCCCAGTAGTTATCCCCTTAGTAGTTTGCCCCCAGTAGTAATGCCCCCCCCCCCCCTAGTAGTAATGCCCCATTGTAGTTTGCCTTCAGTAGAAACATATGGGGGGAAAAAACCACAATACTCACCCAGCCTCTCTCCCACGTCCGACAGCTGCAGTCCTTCCGGCGTCTGCTCCTCGGCACTATGGGAGAGACGTCTTGAAGTCTCTCCCATAGCGCACACTGACGGAGCCGGAAGCCGGAGCTCAGTAGTGAACTCCTGCCGCCGGCTCCCGCTGTGGAGAGAGAGCCGGGCACCCGCTGGTAACACAATCTCAGCGAGCGCCCGGCATCTCCCTGCGGCGCTGGGCACACATCGGGTGAGGTGAGCCAAGTGGAACTGGCGGCCCCATTCTGGCTCACTTTAACCCCTGGGGTTATTCAATTAGCCCCAATCATTTTTCATCTGAAAAACAAAACGGTCTGAGAACACGATTTTTGACCTATGGTCATTATTGGGCTATTCAATTAAAACCTTTATTTTCAGGGGAAAAATATTCAGTTTTTTCGCGCGATAACACATGGGATCCGGGATAAGTATCCAGACACATGTATTATCGCCAGCTCTGAAGGCTGCTTATCTGGGATTTCCTTCGGGTGCCTGATGCACACGAAGCATAATCCCTGATAAATACCGGGTATCAGGACTAATTGAAAAGCCACCGGAACTCCATCTCAAGCATGGAACAACCAAGAAAGCGCATGCCAGTGTCAGGTATAATCGGAACGAGCAAATCACAAGTAATTCACTAGAGTTGGCATCTGCAAATAATGGGTCTTTCTCTGTGATATATGTGCCTGTATCTGCATTTGTCATTACTGTAATTGGCCTGTGTGCCCTGTCATACCTCTTCAGACCCAAGCTTGTGTAACTAGTAGAATTCCGCTAGACTGCATGTGTCTGCATTCTGGCGCCATTATGCAAGATACGCTGTGCAAACTGACAGTACTCATTCTGTATTAGCCCGTATGACTGTAATGTCACATGGAAATAAATACCAGTGGGAATCATGGGGGTTTACAGTATAACAAGGGATTGCCCAGGATGATAGAAATTATCAGTATTGTAACATCACAGCAATCAATATTGATTGTAATACATTATAATACATTTCAAATAAAAATAATGCATTGTATTTTAATAACTACATGTTAACAACGCCTAATACTAATATCGTTTAAAATGTCTTATCGTTTAAGATGTAATATATTGTTCAAATGTTTCCAAAAAAGTTACATGTTCCTAGTTGTATGATTACTGTTCAGTTTATTAATGCACTGTAATGTCTTACACATTCATGTTTTGGAAATGGAAACAAGTATTGTTCATAAGTCTGTCGGCTGAATGTAATATCCTCAGAGTTCCAGGGACTTTTGTGTTATGGGCCCTACACATTGCGCGATCCGCCGCCGAGCTGCCCGACGGCGGATACGGCCGACGGGCGTCCCGGTGGCGGGGGGGCAGTGACGGGGGGAGTGAAGTTTCTTCAAACCCCGAATCCCCCCCCCGTCACCCGGCTCCATAGCAGTGCAGGCAAATATGGACAAGATCATCCATATTGGCCTGCATGCACAAGTGACGGGGCACCAACGATGAACGAGCGCAGGGCCGCGCATCGTTCATCGCTGGTGCCTCCACACTGAAAGATATGAACGGTATCTCGTTCATTAATGAACGAGATCGTTCATGTCTTTCACTATTATCGCGCAGTGTGTAGGGCCCATTAGTCTGCCCATTTTAAAGCAGCATTTTACAAGGCAAAACCAGGTTGGTGTTGCCTTGTAAATGCTGCTTTAAAAAAAACAGGCAGACTCATACAAAAGTCTTTGGAACTCAGAGGATATTACATTTAGCCGTGTATCTACTATGAAACTAGAAAATAAAAGTAAGATCCATTTTTGACCCAGTATATTATCATTTACTGTGTGTTTTTGAAAAGTGCTACATTTGAATGCAGGGTTGAACATTTAACTATGGTCTGTCCTATTTCTGTAATCACAATTAATGGTAATGTAATAGCTTATTATGTATAGCCTGCTCTTGTTACATTAAGATTCCTAGAAAATGTACTATCCCATAATATGTCACAGTGATTTAGAAAAACCTTTCAATGCAGTGTCTATTGCTTTATTGTGTTATTCACAATGTGTTTGCAGACATATCAATTATGCTAATGGACTTTTTCAATAATATGATAGTAGCAGAGGAGAGACATCTAAAAGTCTATACATATAACTTGTTTCCTGGTACTCTAAATCAATATTTTGAAAAAAGATGCATTAAGGTGCTCATTTGACGATGGACACAAAAATAATTTTACTGCATAATATATACACCTACGTAGTGTGCATGCAAACCAGTAATGTCTAAGCCAGGCTTTCCCAACCACGGTCCTCAAGGCACACTAATGGGCCCTACAGACATGGCGATATGCCGCTGAGTTGCCCGACCGCCGATACGGCAGACGGGCGACCCGGCGGCGAGGGGGAGTGAAGTTTCTTCACTCCCCCCGTCACCCGGCTCCATTGAAGTGTAGGCAAATATGGACGATCTCGTCCATATCATACTTGCCTACCAGACCCTCTCCATGAGGGAGAAAATGCTCTGTTCCTGGACTTTCCTGGTAATGTATGATTGCCATCACCTGTGATGATCTAGTTAATTGATAAGAAAGGTGTTTCACCACAGGTGATGGCAATCATACATTACCAGGAAAGTCCAGGAACAGAGCATTTTCTCCCTCATGGAGAGGGTCAGGTAGGCAAGTATGGTCCATATTGGCCGCGCATCGTTCATCGCTGGTGACTTCACACTGAAAGATATGAACGTTATCTCGTTCAATAATGAACGAGATCGTTCATATCTTTCAGTTACATCGACAAGTGTGTAGCATACTTGCCTACCTGACCCTCTCCATGAGGGAGAAAATGCTCTGTTCCTGGACTTTCTTGGTAATGTATGATTGCCATCACCTGTAGTGAAACACCTTTCTTATCAATTAACTAGCTCACCACAGGTGATGGCAATCATACATTACCAGGAAAGTCCAGGAACAGAGCATTTTCTCCCTCATGGAGAGGGTCAGGTAGGCAAGTATGGTGTGTAGGGCCTATAACAGTGTAGGTTTTAGTGATGTCCAACTTCAGTACAGGTGACTTAAATAGTAAATCAGTTATTTTGATTTAACCATCTGTGCTGCAGCCTGGATATCACTAAAACCTGCACTGTTAGTGTGCCTTGAGGACCGTGGTTGGGAATGCCTGGTCTAAGCAGATAGCCATAAATACATTTTCTGCTGCGGGTTACACTGGGCTCCACAATGAATGGACAATGGGGTGTAGAGTAGGATCTTGATCCAAAGCACCAACAGGCTCAAAAGCTTTGACCTTCTTCCCAGGATTCATAGCGCCGCCTCCTATATCACCCCGCCTCCGTGCACAGGATCTCAGTTTGTAGTTGGTGCTTGCAGTGCAAGCATGTAACAGGAAGAGCTGCTCACAGCAGCTCCAGAAAAAGCTTTTTCTGAGGAAAAAAGAAGACTACAAGGGCTGCAGCAGAGGCACAGATTGTGCTGGATGTCAGTAGACATTGCCTGCTGCAGCTCCATCTCTCCACCAGCGGCGCTGTACACTACCGAGCCCTGGTTGCCGGGTAACTACAGCAGGAGGCTCCGGTTTTCTTCTTGTCAGGAACACACGACGGGGGCTCTCCGGGTCCGCGTGGCCGCGCTTCGGGAGGTGGTAAGTGGGTCCCGCTTGCGGGACCCGGTCTTTATCGCGATCCGGCGCGGTCAGTGGGAGGCGGGCCGCGCGCGCTGGCGGTGGACACTGTGGCAGTACAGGCGATCCCACTAGATCAGTAGGGCATGGGACAGGTCAGGTTTTCTCTATAAACCGTTTTATTAGAGCCCGCAGTACCCGGTGGTTTTGCCAGCAGGGGGATAGAGCTTGGACCTAAAGCCCCTCCCCCAGCCCCAGGGCGCCATTTTCTGCAAATGTTCCCGCCCTGGAGCTGCATATCTGTCTCTCCCTCACTCCCTGGCAGTGTCTGCGGCGCCATTATCCCTCAGCTCACTGTTCCTGGGAATGCTTGGGCAAATCCTCCTATGTAAAGCCGCCTGGTTGTCAGTGCTGTGACTTTACAAGACACTTAAGTATTCTACCTGCCTTTTTTAGTCAGTGTTCGTTAAGAAAGAGTGCACTTAGTCAGGGTTTCCTAGTACAATTACCCTGTGATATACATCCAGTTCTTACTTTGTACTGTTATATCTATTGTTATATAGCTGTGTAAGCTAGTCCAGTGCAGTATTATTGTTAGTAATAACCTCTGCAATGTACAGACTGTGACTAGGGGGTACATTTACTAAGATGGGAGTTCTATTTAAGATGTGATGTTACCCATAGCAACCAATCAGATTCTACTTCTCATTTATCTAGCACCTTCTAGAAGATAATACCTGGAATCTGATTGGTTGCTATGGGCAACATCCCATCTTAAATAGAACTCCCATCTTAGTAAATTTACACCCATTTGTGTGTGCATTTGATAGCTGAGTGGTGTCCATTTCGTGTCTTTCACTGAACCTGCTAACCCTATATTCTATAACCTGAGGGGGCTTGGTGCATCAGGTTTTATCTAATATAGGATTTTCACAAAGATATACTGTATTAAGTATTTTTCTCTGTGATTTAGTCACCATATCTCTCCTTTATCTCTGCTGGTGCTGACTACACTGCGCAGGGGTTTGGGCTAGAGGTATTGTGCTGCTGACATATTGTACTGTGTTACCTGATACTGCAAGTTATATCATGTCTGCTTCTGAGGGTAACAGTTCTGGGGCTGAACACACTGCCGGTGTTGCTGAAGCCGCAGATACCTATGAGGAGAATATAGCAGCTTTGGGCTCTGGTTCTGGGGGCGGTGGCAACGGGGGCAAATAATGACCCGCCGTGGGCCGCTTTTTCCACACTTCTGCATACGCTAGTTCATAAACTAACACCCCCTATGGGACCCCCAATGCCGGTGCAACCGTTTGTAGTCTCTGCAGCTAACCCGCCGTGGACGGACGATTTATCTGCTCAAATAAAGAAGTTGAATCAGTCCCTGACTACTAAAAAGTCTGACCATCGCTCGCCTACGTCCAAGGGGTCCTCTAAGCGAGCGTTGTCTTCTCACAATCCACTGCTGTCACTGACACCTCGTCGGATGAAGACGGCACTTACACTGACCCCACAGGTTCTGACTCAGATACGGCTGATGGGGAGGGTGGTTCACATGTGGATGTTTCTGATCTTTTGGAGGCTATTAAGTTAATTTTACAAAGTACGGATGATCTCGAGCCATCCGTTCCTCCTAAGAAACCAGATAGGTTCAAGCGTCAGAAGGTGATTAAACAAGTTTTACCTCACTCTGACCACCTAATTGATATACGTCAGGAACCCTGGGAAAACCCGGGTACGAAGTTTGTGCCTCAAAAGAAGATGCTGGCTCGCTATCCCCTCGCGCCGGAGCTGTCTAAGAATTGGGAAACGCCTCCTCCAGTGGACTCACATGTGGCTAGGATGGTGGTTTCCATAGCTCTACCGGTCACCACCGTCACGTCTCTAAAAGAGCCTACGGATAAACATGTCGAGGGTTGTCTGAAAGCGATTTACACCCTCACCGGTGCTGCACAAAGGCCCACTATTGCTGCTACTTGGGCTGCAGAGGCCATTGAAGCATGGGCCTTGGAGTTAGATGCTGAAATCTCCTTAGACCATGCTAGACAATGCCTGTCTTATATTGTCACAGCTTCTCGTTATATTAAAGAGGCGGCTTCTGATGCCGGTATCCTGGCAGCCAAGGCCTCTACTACGTCAGTCCTGGCTCGCCGGATATTGTGGCTTAGATCCTGGTCTGTGGATCTTGACTCTAGAAAAACCCTGGAGGTACTCCCTTTTAAGGGAGATATTCTGTTTGGGGAGGATTTAAATAAGATTGTGGCTGACTTGGTGTTAGGGTCTCCTGCCCTGTGCTGCCACGTCGTCATGGCAACCGGGAGACAAGTGCTAGCGGAGTAACCTGAGCGCAGCTGATACTCCGGTTCGGGTCTTTTGCTGTGCAGTGGTTATAGGCTCTGTGCACGGCAGGGGATCCGGTGCTGGTTTTTGTGCTCACAGTCTGTGAGGTCTGAGTGGGGCGTGGACAGCACCTGCTTTATAAGGCCTCTTCTCAGGGTAAGCAGATGCTGCTGAATCTTTGTTGGTTAGTCAGTTCCTGAAAGTTAACCAGTACTGTGTAGCTTTGTATTTGTTTGTTGCTTACTGCAAATAGGCCTGGGGATTTGGTATTACACTCTGCCAATCCAGACCTAGCAGTAAGACTGGAGTCAGTCGTTTAGCTTGCTGGGGTTCTGTTATTACTCTGTGAACTTAGCAAGTTTGCGGCTGTATTCTAAGACTTGCCTGTCTAATCCTGTCTCACTGTGCTAGGTGTCAGGGGTCAGTTTAGTGGCAGTAAGCTGAACCTGTGCACTGCAAGTAAGAATTAGGATTGTGGAGACTCTCCTTGTGTCTATCATTCCATCTCTGACCAAGGAGTTTACTGCCACACCCGTTGGTAACCCTTTAGGGTTTTGCTGTTGCCCTTAGCAACAGCATTTCGGGTTCTCTACGTATTAAAACACAACATCTTGCTTTTCCCATCTGAGCATTTCTAATACAAGGGAGATACCCAGTTCCTTAGCCTCTGGGCTTCTCTGTTCACTTTGTGTGTATTTTGTTACCCTATCACCTTCTGTGTACGTTATATCATATTCCCCAGTCTGTCTGTGAGTCCATTTGTTTTGCATAACAGTTCAAACACCAGTACATTCCTGCAGGCACTGGAGTGCATAATAGTTCTGACACCAGTACTTTCCTGCAGGCACTGGTGTGCATAACACTTGGCTACTGCCAAAACTGCCTGTCTGCCAAGTACTGCTCCTTCTGTGTCGAAGGCTAAAGGTACTTCCTTTCGCCCCTTTCGTTCTTCAGGTAAAGCAAAAGGTCAGGCGTACAACAAGCAGCCCGCACTTCCAAACCTGGTAAGCCTAAGCCCAAAAGAGCCTGGGTGGCCCGTTAGCCAGCTTCCAAGACAGATAAGCCTGCCGCATGATGGGGCGGGCCTCCCTCTGGGGGATCCCAGGGTGGGGGGCTGGCTTCTAGGGTATACCCAGGAATGGTTGAAGACCACTTCAGATGCCTGGGTACGGGAAGTCGTCACGCAAGGTTACGTCATAGCCTTCAAAAATGACCCCCTCATCGATTTTGCCAGACAGATGTCCCGTTGGACAAGACAAAGGCAAACACTCTACATTCGGTGGTACAGACCCTCCTGGATACAGGAGTCGTAGTACAGGTGCCTCTTGCGCAGAGGGGCCGGGGTTACTATTCTCCGCTGTTTCTAGTCCCGAAACCGAATGGGTCCTCCCGGCCCATTCTCAACCTCAAGGTATTGAACAAGTTTGTGAAGGTTTCCAGGTTCCGGATGGAAACCCTTCGCTCTATAGTTCTGGCCTTGGAACTTGGGGACTTCATGGTCTCCCTGGATATACAGGATGCTTACCTGCATATTCCTATAGCAATGTCTCATCAGCAATACCTGAGATTTGCGATTGGCAACTGCCATTACCAGTTTCGGGCGTTACCTTTTGGTTTAACAATGGCTCCGCGAGTCTTTACAAAAGTCATGGCGGTGATGACGGTGGTACTCCGCCGTCAAGGTGTCAGGATACTGCCGTATTTGGACGACTTGTTAATCCTGGCAAATTCCCCAGAACTTCTCCTGCGTCATCTAGATGCGACGGTCCGGTTTCTGCAAGCCCACGGGTGGTTCATCAACTGGAAGAAGTCATCCCTGATCCCTGCTCAGAGCATGGTGCATCTGGGAGCACTATTGGACACTCACAACCAGCGGTTGTTCCTGTCTCAGGAGAAAGTCCTGAAACTTCAGGACAGGATTCGTTGCTTCCTATCTCGTCCGCAAGTGTCGATACATTCGGCGATGCAGGTGCTGGGCCTCATGGTGTCAGCATTCGACATGGTGGAGTACGCTCAATTTCACTCTCGCCCTCTCCAGAGGCTGATTCTAGCCAAATGGGACGGCCTGCCTCACCGGATCAGGTCTCGAATGATCTCATTGACTCCGGAGGTCCGTCTGTCGCTGCTCTGGTAGCTCCGGGACCAACAACTGTGCAGGGGCCGTCCGTTCTGGATATCCGACTGGGTCCTGTTGACGACAGATGCCAGTCTAAGAGGTTGGGGCGCGGTGCTGGAGCAACACTACCTTCAGGGGCGGTGGACCAAGGAGGAGTGACTCCTCTCGATCAATATTCTGGAGTTGCGGGCGATCTTCAATGCCTTGAACCTAGCCCAGCATTTAATTCAGAACTGTCCTGTTCAAGTACAGGTGGACGACGCCACCACAGTGGCTTATATAAATCATCAAGGTGGCACTCGAAGCCGCCTAGCAATGAAGGAAGTCTCACGGATTCTACAGTGGCCAGAATGCCATCTACCGGCCATATTGGCAATATTCATTCCGGGAGTCCTGAATTGGGAAGCGGACTTTCTCAGTCGTCAGGACGTGCATGCCGGCGAGTGGGGCCTCCATTCAGAAGTGTTTCAACTCCTAGTGGAAAGGTGGGGCCTTCTAGACGTAGATCTGATGGCATCTCGACACAATCACAGGGTTCCGGTTCTCGGAGCAAGAACAAGGGATCCTCAAGCAGCATTCGTGGATGCGCTGGCGGTACCGTGGAGGTTTCGGCTGCCATACGTGTTCCCTCCGGTGTCACTCCTGCCCAGGGTAATTCGGAAGTTCAAGCAAGAAAAAGGAATTTTGCTTCTCATAGCTCCAGCGTGGCCCAGACGGCAGTGGTTCTCAGACCTCCTCGTTCAGGGCCCCTGTGTCTACCAGGACCTAGCCCGGCTGTCTTTGACGGCGTGGCTCTTGAAGCTTCCCTCTTAAGGGCTAAAGGGTTTTCTGAGGCAGTCATTCAAACTATGTTGCAGGCCCGGAAACCAGCTTCCGTTCGGATTTACTATAGGGTCTGGCATTCTTACTGTGTTTGGTGCGCATCTAACGATTATGACGCTTCCAAGTTTAGTACGGCCAAGTTGTTGGCTTTTCTTTAGCAGGGCCTGGACTCAGGCCTGCGTCTGGCCTCCCTCAAGGTTCATATTTCTGCCTTGTCAGTGTGGTTTCAGAGAAAAATTGCAACCTTACCTGATGTGCATACCTTTATTCAGGGTGTGTTGTGTATCCAACCTCCCTATGTCCCGCCTGTGGCTCCTTGGGACTTGTTGGTGGTTTTGGAGGCGTTACAAGAGTCTCCGTTTGAACCTCTTGGTTCAGCTGACCTTAAGTGGCTTTCCCTTAAGGTGGTGTTTCTGCTGGCTATTGCTTCAGCTAGAAGAGTGTCGGATTTGGGTGCCTTGTCCTGTAGTTCCCCATATCTGATATTTCACCGCGACCGGGCGGTTCTTAGGACTCGTCCCGGCTATCTACCTAAGGTGGTTTCTTCGTTCCACCTTAATCAGGAGATTGTAGTTCCGGCACTTGTTTCTCCTGATCTGTCTCCCAAAGAGCGGTCTTTGGATGTGGTACGGGCTCTCCATATCTATGTGAAGAGAACTGCTCCTATTAGGAAATCTGATTCTCTTTTTGTTGTGTTTGGGTTTCACAAACGGGGCTGGCCTGCTCACAAGCAAACTCTGGCCAGATGGATTAGAATGGTGATTGCACATGCTTATGTGAAGGCTGGTCTCTCTGCTCCTGATCACATTAAGGCCCATTCTACTCGGTCTGTTGGACCTTCTTGGGTGGCCCAATGTGGTGCGACCCTTGAACAATTGTGCAAGGCGGCTACGTGGTCCTCTGTGAACACGTTCATAAGGTTCTATGCCTTCGATACTGCCGCTTCCCAGGATGCTTCCTTTGGAGGCCGGGTTCTTGTGACCGCTACAGTGCGTCCCCTCCCATAAGGAACTGCTTTAGGACATCCCCATTGTCCATTCCTTGTGGAGCCCTGTGTACCCCGCAGCAGAAAACGAGTTTTATGGTAAGAACTTACCTTTGTTAAAACTCTTTCTGCGAGGTACACTGGGCTCCACAAGGCGCCCACCCTGACGCACTTAGCTTCTTTGGGTTGGTATGGCATTAGCCGCTGACACTTCTCCGGTCGGGAGAGTGTGGTGTTTGTGGCAACTGGCAGTTGTCGTCTCTTTTACTTGCTACTGCATTGGGCTGGTTAACAAAACTGAGCTCCTGTGCACGGAGGCGGGGTGATATAGGAGGTGGCGCTATGCATCTTGGGAAGAAGGTCAAAGCTTTTGAGCCTGTTGGTGCTTTGGATCAAGATCCTACTCTACACCCCATTGTCCATTCCTTGTGGAGCCCAGTGTACCTCGCAGAAAGAGTTTTAACAAAGGTAAGTTCTTACCATAAAACTCGTTTTTGCAAATTGTTAACCCTGTATCCAGTGGTGTATCTATAATGGGTTCAAGATGTGCAGTTTCAACAGAACACAATTTTCCCAAGGTTTTGTGCAAGAACAGTAATAAAATCATTGGGAAAATGGCTGGTGTGCCATTTCCCTGGAGACCCTTTGCATGCGCATTAGACTCTGGCACAGCGCCAGGGGCTAATTTACCATTAGGCATGTGAGGCACGTGCCTATGGGCATCACTCATTTAGGGGTGGCACTTGGATGCTTGTGTTGGTACTGCCAGCACAAAACATACCAGTAACTTCAGAATATTTGCACTGTAGTGTACCATAAATGTCATAGATATAGGCTTTTTTTTGTTATTCTATTAAATTGACTATCGTCAAAGAGGGCAGATAATAATAAAAATAATAAAATTAGGCAGGTGGGGGGCGGTCATTACTGTTGTGCCTAGGGGCGTCCTCACTCCTAAAATGTGTGCATAAATGCAACACAATTATATGTAAAAACATCACAAATTCTGCATGGAAATGTTTCTTGCAGGAACTCGATGCCCATGGATTAAAATGTTTATCAACATCACAATATTTCATTGGCTGATTGCGTAATGACCCTCCAGTTGAATGTATGAAAATGATTAGTATCACTGTGGATTTTCTGTGGAGTCATTTTAAATCTTATTACTGGTTCCAGGATCAGGGAGGAATTGGTGCAAGAATTTCATACATTAATAAAATAAGCATCTGAAGACTTCCAGAATACAGGAGGAACAAATCATGGGCTGGATGTAATGCCACCCTTGTATTGGGTGTAGTATGTTATGCCGGTGGTCGGGCTCCCGGTGACCAGCATACCGGTGCTGGAATCCCAACTGCCAGCATACCACCGGCATACCGCTGCGGGCAAAGTGGTGCGCCACGCGCGCCACGCTATCTATTTTCCGGTGCCAGTATGCTGGTCGTCGGGAGCACGGCCGCCGGCAAAGTGAAGACCACCCCTCGTATTAACTACTTTCTCTTTTATTAATAATTGCCTAGACACTATTCTGTCTTATGTTGAAGACACGTATTATAGTAGGTACAAAGAGGGTAATGTTTCTTCAGGATTTACTACAAACACAGTTAAGCCACTTCCCTACACTATCTCTAGGATTAGGTATACACAACTGTGTGCAGGGCCGGACTGGGACTAAAAATTGTCCCTGGCTTTGAAAGCACACAAGCTGTGTTGCTGTGGTTTCCAGGGGTTAAAGTGAGCCGGAACGGGGCGGAACTGCGTTAGCCCGACGCTGCTGGAAGATGCTGGGCGTCCGCTGAGATTGTGTCACCAGCGGGCGCCCGGCTACCTCTCCACTACTGAGCGAGCTCCGGCTTCCGGCTCGGTCAGTGGCCCTCATTCCGAGTTGATCGTTCGCAAGGCGATTTTAGCAGAGTTGCTCACGCTAAGCCGCCGCCTACTGGGAGTGTATCTTAGCATCTTAAAATTGCGAACGATGTATTCGCAATATTGCGATTACAAACTACTTAGCAGTTTCAGAGTAGCTCCACACTTACTCGGCATCTGCGATCAGTTCAGTGCTTGTCGTTCCTGGTTTGACGTCACAAACACACCCAGCGTTCGCCCAGACACTCCTCCGTTTCCCCGGCCACTCCTGCGTTTTTTCCGGAAACGGTAGCGTTTTTCCCGCACGCCCATAAAACGGCCTGTTTCCGCCCAGTAACACCCATTTCCTGTCAATCACACTACGATCGCCGGAGCGATGAAAAAGCAGTGAGTAAAAATACTATCTCCATTGTAAAATTACTTGGCGCAGTCGCAGTGCGAATATTGCGCATGCGTACTAAGCGGAATTTCACTGCGATGCGATGAAAAATACAGAGCGAACGACTCGGAATGAGGGCCCGTGTACGCTATGGGAGAGACGTCATGATGTCTCTAGCATAGTGCCGAGGAGCGGACGCCAGAAGGACTACAGCGGTCGGACGCGGGAGCAGGGCTCGGTGAGTATGGTGGTTTTTGTGTTTTTTTTCGTATGTGTAGCGGCGTATTTACTGGGGGGCTTTACTACTGTGGGCATTATTATAGGGGGGGGGGTTACTACTGGAGGCATTACTACGGGGGGTTTTACTACTGGGGCAAACTACAGGGGGGGTAAACTACTAGGGGCATAACTACAGGGGTTAAACTACTGGGGGCATTACTACTTGGGGCATTACTACTCTCTGCAAATGTTATATCTGCCCCCCCTGCAGTGCACATGGTTTAGCCCAACTGCTAAAAAAATTCCTGCTGTGATCAACTTGGAATTACCCCCTATATGCACAATATTGTTGCACGCTGATAGGTTGTGGCTTGGTGCTATTCCCACATCAATTATTTTACCTTGTTGTACAAAATAAAGCAACTGTTGGATTGCACAGAGCATCAGGAAAATGCATAAAACCATAATGTGTCATAAAAATAAAGTATATTTTAAAATAAAATAAAATAAAAAGTAAAATAAAGTTAAAATACAATGTATAATTTATAATATTAGTAGTAGGGACACATGCCAATTGGGATGGTTGTAAATTCCCAATTGGGAGGGTTGAACATTTAGCTATGGTCTGTCCTATTTGTGTAAATACAATTAATGGTAATGTAATAGGTTATTTTCTATAGCCTACTGTTGTTACATTGAGATTCCTAGAAAATGGACTATCCCATTATGAGGGGGGATCCGTTCTGAAGATCGACAGTGTCTAGGTCGACAATGTTTAGGTCGACCACTATAGGTCGACAGTCACTAGGTCGACATGGATGGAAGGTCGACAGGGTTTCTAGGTCGACATATGCTAGGTCGACAGGTCTAAAGGTCGACATGAGTTTTTCACATTTTTTTTTTTAAATTTTTTTCATACTTAACGATCCATGTGGACTACGATTGGAATGGTAAAGTGTGCCGAGCGAAGCGGTAGCGGAGCGAAGGCACCATGCCCGAAGCATGGCGAGCGAAGGGAGCTATGCGAGGGGACGCGGTGCACTAATTTGGGATCCCGGTCACTTTACGAAGAAAACGACACCAAAAATAAATAAATCCTCATGTCGACCTTTAGACCTGTCGACCTAGCACATGTCGACCTAGAAACCCTGTCGACCTTCCATCCATGTCGACCTAGTGACTGTCGACCTATAGTGGTCGACCTAAACATTGTCGACCTAGATACTGTCGATAAAACGAACCACACCCTTATGAGGGCTCATTCCGAGTGTATCGCACAAAGCTACTTTTTGCAGCCCGTGCGATCAACTAGATGCCGCCTATGGGGGTCATTCTGAGTTGATCGCACGTAGCAACTTTTTGCTGCTCATGGTGTGTATTTTAGCATAGCAGGGCTGCGAACGCTTGTGCAGCCCTGCTATGCTAAAAATGTTTTGTGTAAAACAAGACTAGCCCTGCAGTTATTTACCCTGTGTGATGGATCCAGCGATGAAGGTCCCGGTATTGACGTCAGACATCCACCCTCCAAACGCCTGGACACGCCTGCGTTCGGATCTCCACGCCCGTAATACGGTGAGTTGATGCCCCGGAACGCCTTCCTCCTGTTAATTTTCTTGAGGTCGCCGCTGCGACCGCTTTCTTCGTATGCAGCGTCGCTGCCCGGCAACGGGCATCGCCGGGCAATGATGAGCCTGCGCAATGTGGCCGCCGCGCATGCGCAGTTCCGACCCATTTGCACCACTGCGATGAACTGCAGCGTGCGAACGGGTCAGAATGACCCCCTATGGGGAGGGATTTTTTGCATAGCAAGGCTGCGAACGCTTGTGCAGCCCTGCTATGCAAAAAAAATATGAGCAAAAGAAGACCAGGGTCAGACTTACTTACCCTGTGCGACGGATCCAGCGATGAAGGTCCTGGAAATTACGTTAAACATCCGCCCCTTCAAACGCCTGGACACGCCTGCGTTCGCCTCGCCACGCCTTGAAAACGGTCAGTTGATGCCCCGGAACGCCTCCCACCTGTCAGTCTTCTTGCGATCGCCAATGCGGTCACTTTTCCGCTGGCCGCCGCACATGTGCAGTTCCAACCCGTTCGCACCGCTGCGACAAACTGACCCCCTATATGTCATGGTGATTAAAGTAAAACCTTTCAATGCAGTGTCATTGAAACCTTTCAATGCAGTGTCTAGAAGTTGGGACACATTCAAGGTTGTTCAGCATAGCAAACACTCCTGTCACAGTGGGAACTGTCCTGGCCGGTGGCACCCAACTCTACCGGGCCCTGGCACATGCTTTGCTTGCTTTGCCCTAGATACAGTATGCCTCTGATTGAGAGACAGCAACGGCATATTAAACATAGCACAAGCTGTGAGCCTATTGCAGCTCTCGGTCCGGCAGAAGCGGCTTCTCCTGATTGGATGCCGGTATGTGAGCTGTGATTGGCTTGCGGTCGGCACCAAATTCGAAATATCATTGCTGTCTGTCCATGACTCGCTGCTGGTACGCGTACTGCTGCTGGCCCAGGCTCCCTCTCTATCTCTATCTAGCTCGGGATGCTAGTCTTAGCCATACATGCCTACCTTGCTGCACCCTCCTCCGGGAGATGGCAGCGTGGTAGGCTAATGGGGGCGTGGCTGGCAGCAATGGGGGCAGTCTGGGGGTGTGACCGGCGGGGAAGTGGGCAATCTAGGGGCGTGGCAGCATGAATGCGTCATCGTGGCCCCGCCCCCCACTAGACAGTGCCAAGAAAACTGACACTGAATAGCAGGGGCGGAGCTATGATGACGCGAATCGCATCATCATATCCCCCTCGTACTGCCCACTTGTTCTCTGTTGTGGGCGGCTGAGGGCGGGTGCTGGGGGCTTCCTGGGAAAGTGGTAGACTTGCCCACCTTTCCGGGGGGGCGGGAGGAACACCCGATTTTAGGAAGCCTCCCGGCCATTCCAGGAGGGTAGGCAAGTATGGTTGGCACTCCCCCCCCCCCCCCCCATGATGGCCACAGTGCACTGGACAATAGCCCTGTTTGCCTGCCCCTAGAACCGTCACTGATTATCAGTCAGACCTAGACTTCTATAGGTGCCTGTCACTTTAAGATGCATACAAGCACAAATGACCACATTTATGTGGCCTATAAGAAGTAGAGAATAAGCCATGAGCAACACTACACACTCCTTGATAGATACATTTTTACCATTCCCCTATTCCCATAAAGAGGGGTCCAAAAACTTTACAGTATCTTTAGGATTATAAGGGATATTTATCCTTCATATCCTTGTCAATGGAAGAGGTTCTTATAGATTACTTCAATTATAGAGGCATCCCACACCCTGCCACCCTTGACACCGGCGCCCCCCGCCCTGGTGGACACCGGCGCCCCCCTGTGTCAAGCACGTGGACGCTTTGTGGCCGCATTACAGATATTTATTGTTTTCATGGAGGGGGTCTGGTCACACCCAGGGCCGGACTGGCCATCTGGCACTTCTGGCTAATGCCAGAAGGGCCGATGGCCACGTGGGCCGGTCCAGCGCTCACTGAGCTGTCAGGGGAGGAGAGCTGTCAGGGGAGGAGAGCACGCCAGCGCGGCTATGTCTGCCAGCCAATTGCCCCCACAGCAGTGCTGCAGCTGCTTACCGCTGCTGCTGCTGCTGCTCCTCCGGCTCCTCCGGCTGGGATGTGACTGAGGCTGTCAGGAGCTGAGAGCGCGCCAGCGCGGCTATGTCTGACGGTCCGCGAGCTCTGATTGGCTCACGAACCGGCGGCTGGTTTGAAGTCCGCTACACGCCGCCAGACATAGCCGCGCTGGCGCGCTCTCAGCTCCTGACAGCCTCAGTCACATCCCAGCCGGAGGAGCAGCAGCAGCGGTAAGCAGCTGCAGCACTGCTGTGGGGGCAATTGGCTGGCACTGTGGGGCAATTGTTTACCTGGTACTGTGAGGGCATTTGTATACCTGGCACTGTGGGGGCAATTGTTTACCTGGCACTGTGGGGGCATTTGTATACCTGGCACTGTGGGGGCAATTGGCTGGCACTGTGGGGGCATTTGTATACCTGGCACTGTGGGGGCATTTGTATACCTGGCACTGTGGGGGCAATTGGCTGGCACTGTGGGGGCATTTGTATACCTGGCACTGTGGGGACAATTGTTTACCTGGCACTGTGGGGGCATTTGTATACCTGGCACTGTGGGGGCGTTTGTATACCTGGCACTGTGGGGCATTTGTGGATCTGGCACTGTGGGGGCATTTGTGGATCTGGCACTGTGGGGGCATTTGTATACCTGGCACTGTGGGGCATTTGTGGATCTGGCACTGTGGGGGCATTTGTGGATCTGGCACTGTGGGGGCATTTGTATACCTGGCACTGTGGGGGCATTTGTATACCTGGCACTGTGGGGCATTTGTGGATCTGGCACTGTGGGGGCATTTGTGGATCTGGCACTGTGGGGCATTTGTGGATCTGGCACTGTGGGGCATTTGTGGATCAGGCACTGTGGGGGCATTTGTGGATCTGGCACTGTGGGGCCATTTGTGGATCTGGCACTGTGGGGGCATTTGTATACCTGGCACTGTGGGGGCATTTGTAAACCTGGCACTGTGGGGGAATTTGTATACCTGTCACTGTGGGGGCAATTGTGGATCTGGCACTGCACTATTGGGGGCATATGTCTGTGTATCACGTCCCATTTTAATTGGCCACACCCATATTTTTGGCGCGCGTGCCTTCTGCGCGCGCACACAGTACCTCTATGGTGCACTCTCTGTCTGATTGGTCGCCACTTAGCCCCGCCGTGAGTGCACACGGACGCTCTCATTCTAGTGAATGGGGCGTGTACGTGTCCATGCCCCTTTTCTGGAGCGCGTGCGCTTAGTTACAACCTTTATTTTTCCATACCCCCACTTCAACATTTCCACTTCAACCAATGGTTGTGTGTATTTTAATACAGAATGATGTACACTTGTATGTTGTTATAATATTAATTTATATTTGTAAGAGCATAGACTAAGAAGTAGGAGGAGTCGGGAATAGTAAGGGGAGGCGTCAGATGCTGACACCGAGGTGGGCCTGTGTGCTTCAAAAATGCCAGGGCCTATTTTTGGTCCCAGTCCGGCCCTGGTCACACCCCATGCATTTGAACATGCCCCTTCCTTGTACCAGGGCCTGCCAGAACTGTCGGCGACCCTGCATGTGGGCATTATATACAGGTGCAGCAGTATATACTGCTTGAAATTTGGTGAGTTCTGATCAGAGATGTTGGGGGAAAAATAGGCCGCCATAGACATTTTGCTCCAGAGTTTTAACTATAAAAATGATTAGAATAATACAAAGGAGACATCTGCGATGGCCGCATTTTAACACAGCTCCGGGTCTGATGACTTTAATCTATGGATTTTACGTCCTTGAACGATTTTTAAAGGTTATCCCTGTCATACCCTGCTGGAGGTGAACTCACGGAGACCCTGTCGGAGGTACTGATCTGACGCCCGTAGCAATCTTCACACTTTCCTGGAGTCTGGCCTAATCTTGGCCTCAAGGCATGGAGGTGACTGGGGCCATCTTTCTGGTATAGTAGCGTGACACGTTGCCTTACTGCTGGCCGCACAAGGGGATTATACAGTAGTATCCACCCTTGACCCCTTCACCTGCGTCCCTCCTCATGCTGCTTGGTAACGACTGAGTCCGGGTGCGGGGTGTACCTGCCCGCATCCCGAAGAGCGGATCTACGGATCTGACCCCTGCCTGTATCAGCTGGGCGTGCACCCCCCCCCTTACTCCTGGTCTTCCTTCAGAAGATAACGGGGACTGATTTCCCCCCTCCCCCCTCCTTACCTGCCTTCGAGACTGTGGTGGTGCCGCAGAGGCGGGGAACTCTCCTCTGTGCACAGAGTGCTTGCACACTGCAGTGATGACGCTGGTGCCGCCGTCCCCTCCCGGCTGACTCCGCTGGACTAATTAGACCCTTTCACCGCACTTTTAGAACCTCCCTATACTGGTGCGGTGCCTTCAATTAAACGCTCCTGCTCACACCCGACAGGAATACAGCAGTAGGGTCATCTCTGGTCCCTCTCTCTCTCTCTCTTTGGTTTGGTTGACCCGCCACCTGCTCACTTCTATAATTATCTTCAATGACCTCTGCAGCGGTAACACCATGTCCCTTCCTTGCCCGGCCGACGGTGGGGTGCATCTCCCTAAACCCCCCCTTTTAGGTAGAAACTGGGTTATGGGTTCCTCAGGACCCTCACCCCCTGCACGCATACGCGTTAAGCCCATCCAGCATCTTTTGTGGCGTTCACAGATCGGAACTGCGCTGCCTAACACTGGGCCTGGATGCTGCCACTTGCCCCACTGATCTGAACTCTGCTGGTACCATCAACTGTGCTTGGATTCCCTGTAGACTGGGTCGGAGCGCCGTTGTGCACCTCCTGCACCTTCCAAGCTTACTCACTGCACGAACACCATAGGGCGAAACCACACCTATTGAATCACCTGGCTTCCATTTCTTTTCTATATTACATTATTTCATCTGCTTATTACTTGTTATTTTCTCTATTTGCACACTGCTACCTGCAATTTATGCTCTATTATTAACTCGTTGTGTTCCTAGAACACTTTATAAACAATGACCCACCCTCTGTGTTAGACCGCTAGTCGCTATTCCTCCCCTGCCCTCACGCTCAACTTTTCAGGGGTACATGATGTGATTTATGTGTTTCTCTGTATGTAATCCCTTCTGTGGGCTACTTATATGTTTTAACACTTTACCTTTGTCTCCTACCCGACTACCCCTTTACTGTATATTACGGCCGTTTACTGTCGCCTGCCCCTACAACAAAACAAACAATCTCTTCTCAAGGGGTATGGATACATTTGTTGATAAAGCCATGCCTCCTAAACACTCCACCAGCTCTAACAAAACTGGTAAAAATAAGGCTCCCTATCAAAAATCAACCTCGCCCTCCCTAACCCTTTCTGACCCAGGCCCCTCAGGGACTCAGGGGGATAGGCCCGCTCCTCTCACTACGAATGAGCTATCTGACTTTCTAATGCCACTCATGGATAAATGGTTTGAGAGTCTCCAAATAAGGCTGCAAGGCTGGCCTGGCCCGCATTGACTCTCGTGCCTCCCACTTAGTGGCCTTGGAGACGCGGGTGGGGTAGGTTGAGGACCAAATTGAATCCTGTCAATCTGACTTAAAGTCCCAAGATAAGATAACCCAACAGTTCTTGGAAAGGGTAGATGACCTTAAAAACAGGTCCCGCCAAAATAACCTTTGGTTTGTGGGGATCCCTAAATCAGTGACTGGGCCAAACCTCACTACCCTCCTTACTGCTGATCTGTTGTCAGCCCTGGGAATCTTAACTGACATTGATCTCCCACACATTGAATGGGCGCATAGGGTCGGCCCTCTCCAGGGGGGTACTAGACGTCGTTCCCAACCGGTACTAGCACTTTACCTGGACTACAAAACTAAGGAGGCAATCCTATCTGCCTACCACAGACATGCGGAGCTGATAATGAAAGGTAACAAGATCTTGATATTTCAAGATTTTCCGTCCCTGGTATCCCAGAAATGTAGGGAATTCTCTGAGATTTGCATCTACTTGCATAACAATTATATCCGTTTTGCTCTGCTGTATCCAGCCAAACTGAAGGTCCTACTAAATAGCGCTCATTTATTTTTCACAGACCCTGAGTCGGAAAAATTCCGCTTCATGGCTCATAACTCTTCTCCACACTCCCCAGCTTGACTGCGCCTCTTGAAGTTTGGTCTCTGGATTAGAGATAGCTCCCAATACAAGTAGGATGACTATTTGTTTCTAACATCCTCAGAAGGTTGCATGCCTTCATTCTCTTTATTTTTTCTCTTTGATATTTTGTTTTTTGTTACATGCGCACCTCTGTATAATAGATGGTGCTCACACTTTGTTTGATGGTTAGGAAAATTGTAGAAAATTTTATTTTGAGGTATTTACTCAAAAATCGGTTTTGCCAACATAAACCTCTCTTCTGAGGAGAACTCCTTAAGAGCTACTTGGATTGGCACATGCGTCCCGGCCCCATTTAGATGTAAGGCACGAGGAGTAGCTATTCTCTTTAAAAAGGGACTACCACTATCCATCATTTCACAAACCACAAATCCTGAAGGCCGTTACATTATCATGGATGTTGAATTATACCTCACTAAATATACCCTTGTCAATATCTATGCCCCAAATCTGAATACACACCATTTCCTCCAAGACCTAGGGCATCTTTTGCAAAACCGACACAATTAACCTTTAATACTTGGTGGGGACTTTAAAATGGTGGAAGATCCTTCCCTGGACAAATACCCATCACCTCCACGACCTGTAGGCACACTGCATCGCCACCTCATTACTTTTAAACATGACTTAAACCTCTCTGACCCTTGGCGCTTACTAAATCCATTGGACAAAACCCAAGCACTCTTATCCTTAGCCCATGGCTCTCTCTCAAGAATAGATAAGATTTAGATCTCAGATGACCTCCTGACAACCATTCAACGAGTGGATAGCCATGATATCCTTATCTTGGATCACGCTCCAGTGTCTCTGATCCTTTCCCATCCGCAAATGCATCCTACCGACCGTATTTGGTGATTCCCCTATTATCTAGCCCAATCTAATGATTTCAAAGCTTATCTCACGCAACACTGGACTAACTTTGTAGATGATAACCTAGAGTACTGGGACCGCCCGGCCCTCTTTTGGGAAACTTCCAAATCGGTGATGAGGGGACACATCATTAGTTATGTTTCCCGAAAAAAAGAGACCATAAACGAATATAACAATCTCAAAACATTAGTACAAGACTCCTTTTTACAGAACACACTGAATCCTTCTGAGGAAACTCTAGCTATATATAAACAAACCAGACAGCTCCTTGAGTCACACCTGGCCACCCAAGCTCGGTACTCCTTAGAATACACAAAACACAAATTTTACCGTTGGGGGAATAAGGCAGCTAAACTATTAGCCTCTCTCAAAACCTTTTAAATCGAGATCCACTATTACCTCTTTAAAACACCCTTTTACTGGTGCTGTACTCACTAGATCCAAGCATATCGTCACACAATTCCAAACACATTTTGAGGCCCTCTTCCACTCTTCACCCGTAGACGCTACATACACTACAAGATACTTTCTTTAATGAATCATTGTTACCTAAACTGACCTTGGAACAGAGGGATGTCTTGGCGGGAGACATTACCATGAAGGAACTTAATGCGGCCATATCCAGCCTCCCCAATGGTAAATCCCCTGGTCCAGATGGCTTCTCTGGAGAGTACTACTGCATGCTTCAACCTCATGTTGCCCCCGCTATATTAGAGTTTGTCAAAAGTCTTCAGGACCACAACATATCATACCTACTTTTACTGATGCTCACTTGATTCTCTTGCCCAAGCCTAATAAAGATCCCACTCTAATCACGTCGTATAGACCAATCGGTTTATTAAATGTTGACTATAAACTCCTAGCTAAAATCATGGCCTTGCATTTCTAAACAATTCTCCCACACCTACTGAAGGACCAGCAAGTGGGATTTCTCCTGGGTCGCCATGCAACTAAAGCAATTAGAACGGCAATAGCGGCAGTTGCAATGGCAACTAACACACCTAATATTGCAAGTATGCTTTTGAGTCTTGATATACATAAAACATTTGATATGGTCTTGTGGCCACACTTGTTTACAGTACTGGATAAACGTGATTTTGATACAGAGTTCACTGGCTTAATTCAATGTCTCTATCATAATCCCTCAGCCTCCTTGCTTCTTAATGGTAGTGTGGGCCTCGTTTTCAGTTAGGAAGGGGTACTCGACAGGGCTGCCCGTTGTCCTCCTTACTATTCAATCTGGCCCTGGATCCATTATTGCGATCCCTTCAGAATGACCAGTCCTTTCAAGGCATTAAATAAGGACATCATGAAATTAAACTCTCAGCGTTTGCTGATGATAGTCTCCTCTACATCAACAACCCGGAAATATTTCTCCCCTTCATATTAGATGAAATTGGCCTCTTTAGCTCGATCTCGGGCCTCTATATTAATATGGACAAATCTACTGCAATGGCATTGGGAAATATGGTAGCGCATCCTCGTTGGGCTAGGTGGTTCCCTTTCATTTGGGCGGCACATCATATTCCCTACTTGGGCATATTGCTGTCTTGTAACTTGAATTTATTATATAGCCTAAATATTAAGAAGGCTATTGCCGTGCTCACCGCGGATGTGAAATCATGGAATAGATAGATTAACGTTATCTTTTTTGGGCAGGGCTAATCTCCTAAAGATGGTGGCAATCACACGGTTATTATACCCTATCCAGTCACTACCTATACTTTTTGTCTAAAGCTGACTCCCTCCTTATTAACACGATACGACGTAAGTTTATCTGGATAGGTGCAAGAGCTAGAATTGCTTTAAAAAAACTCCACCAACCAAAACATAATGGCGGAATAAATTTACCTGATGTTGTTACCCATAATCATGCAGCGATTTTACGCCACTTGTGTGTTCGGATTTTTAGAACATCAGTTTACACTGACACATCCCTAGAACAATTTTTTTTTAACAAACTGCGATCTAACTTGTTTCCTTCATTTACTTGATTTGTAATCCCAACTTCTTCGATGGCATGGCTGCTCACCCTTTCCATGCGTGGAGTTCAGCGAGTTACCACACTCTGCAATCCTTTGTCTCTATTGACCAAGAACGCCTCCTAACATTTACAGAATGACCTCTACTCACCCTGAGATGGGCTCCTACCCACTGGCTCTTTTGCAATTACAATTTTATGTATCACATGTACTGCAACATCTCTCTAAAAATGACTGGAATAACTCTCTGGATTGCCTCCTGACCACCCCGCCACCTCAACGTAGAGCTATATCAATTCATTATAATGTTTTGAGAGACATCTTAGATAATGCTAAGATACCAGGGGGTATATCGAAATGGTTGCACCACTTCCCGACCCTATCGATACCAACCCTGGAGAAAGCCCTACTATTTTCCAAAAAATCCCTGCCAGCCAGTATGTATATGCAGTTGTCCCTAAACACATACCACCATACTTACCTATCACCATGAAGACGTTACCATATGGGCACCTCGGAAAGTCACGCTTGTTTGCACTGTCACCAAGAGGAGGCTGACATTTTTCATTGTTTGTGTGCCTGCCCATTGGTTAAGTATTTTTGGCACATTATCCATAGATACGCGGAAGCCAAACTTATTAACCATGTCCCATTCACTCCGGAATGGGCAATCCTAGGTATAATCGACCCTGCCGAAAGTACTACTCCCAAAGCAAAAAACTCCTGCTTGCATTGATTGCAGCGGGAAGAAAAACTTTACTCCAGGGTTGGTTGGATAGTACACCTTCGCAACTACCCCTATTTCTGTCCAAGCTTAACTTTATATTTAAGATGGATTGGATAGATACTCTCTTACACAAAGAAAAGAAGGTGGAACGGTTCTTTACAATGTGGGAATCGTATATAGATACACTACTTCTCTTTGTCAAACGTCAACTTCACCATAGCTTGCATAATACTGTATGGTACCTGACTAAAATTGCTGTGGGTGAACCACCAAATGATCTTTCTTAATATCTCCCAGGCTTCAAATGACTAGACCACGCGAAAATATGTTCTACATATCTGATATGTTGCATTTCACTTTTCATTCTAAGGCGTATTTTGAGCTTCGATGCTATGATTGTATATCTTGTTTGCTGCCCTTACTCTATGTTATCTGGTGACTATTACTACTCTGTATATGTGTAGACAGAAGTCAACAGTTATGTCACTGTCTTTGACTAATACTCTCTTTTTTCTTTTTTGTAACTCATCTGATATTACCTCAAAAAAATGATTACAAAAAAAAAGAATAATACAAAGAAGATCTTTATAATATATTCTATGTATTACTATGTGTATATATATATATATATATATATATATATATATATATATATATATATATACAAATAGAAAATTCAGCACTCACCATAGCAAGCTCACTTATCTTCACAACATCAATAAATAAATGATGGGGGTTTAGTAAGTGAATTGGCCAATGCACGGAAGCCTGCAACCCGATCGCCAAGGTACCCCACCTTCCTGCAGGTCCTACACTATCACAGAGTCTTAAAAATTAAAACCTGGCAACTGTATCACACATAATATAACTGCAAATATGCCCACTAGGTTTAATGTGTACCTGCCACATACCTTATTGCTTTTAAAGGTACACTAGTCACTTGACACTGGCTGATAAATTACTAAGGAACAGCTGACACAGGTTTAGGACAATTGAGTTTACATAGGGGTGTTTGACAAAGCTTGTGGCCACAGTTAATAAGAGTTAACCAAAGATTAACCCTGCAATATACAAACAATGCAGGGGCGTATCTAGCCATTGGCCAGGATGGCACTCGCCAGGGGCACCCACAGAAAGGGGGCGCCAACTGTCAGTGCCACTCGCGCCCGGGGAATAGAGTGCTACGATGACAGTCTGGATGGCTCAGTGAGTCAGCTGCAATCAGGTTTAGATTGCCTCCTTATTTTTTAACAACCGTGATGTGGGCTATTTAGCGGTAGGGGAAGGAGACAGAAGGTGTGCACTCCCGATTCGAGCCCTGGCTGCAGCAGTTACTACTATAACCTAAAATGCCCTTCCGCTGCTGCACCTCTTAGTCCCTCTTCTGTCCTTTTGAAGGGAATTAGCCCTGCCCCCTGGAGGTGGAGTTCCCCTGGTCCATGCTCAACACTGACCTGTACACAGAGCAGGGAATATCAGTGGAGGTGACTGCCATGAATCACACAGCGGGCAGGGAAATTATGGCTGGAGACATATGGTGGACAAGATGCTGAAAAATACAGTGAGGATAGATCAAAGGCGCTACAATATAAAGGAAATACTAAGATAACGTAAAATATACATATACATTACTTGTGTTTCTTTGAAGTTCTTCACAAACTGCTAATTTCTTAGGCCATATCACAGATCCCAAGTTGTAACATAAAATGAAAAGAGATACAACAATATGGGTGGTATTGTTTAAAACAAATGTATAGTCCCGTGAATATCCAGAAAAAGAGTCCTATCGTGCCACTGATATTTGATAGACGATAAGGATGGTGACTCGCTACCGCTTCACAATATTGATGAATGTACCAAAACTCACATCAAAGATTGTAACACCGTATGTAGAAAGGTATCTTTCACACTTCACACAAGCAGCAACACAATGAAGGAAATATGTTCAGGTAAGCGTACCCGACTCACTTTGTAATGGATCTCATTCCACGTATCAAGGTTTCTTTAAGCCGAAATGGACCACACCTTCATAAATCCAACAAAAATGTATTCTTCACACAAAATCTATGATAAAAAGACAGTTCCCCACAATTATATTCCAATATATGGTATGATGGAAAAATAAAGGTAAGGTGGTCTTTGACATGCAGAGGTGAATTCTGGGCTTACACCTGTGCAAATAAGTCCTCCATACCTTTGGAATGAAAATGACACAGGGAAAAGTAGCTGTCTGGATGAAAAAAAGGAAGAGACTCACTGTCTGGTAGCACCAATGCTGTTTCGACCTGCTTGGGTCTTTTTCAAGGTGTATTGCTACATATGGTGGACAGTTCAACCTTGCAAGATCGTGAGAGTCTGCTGAGACACCATGGTGAGCCCATTAAGTCAGTAACATTTAACAGTGTGGAGGAGGAGATTTACGTATATGTGTGCTGTCAGTGTGTGTGTGTGTGTGGGGGGGGGGATAAGTGTGTATGAGAGTTGTTTGTGTGGGTGATGTGTGTGAGGAAGTTTCGGTGGGGGGGATTTGTGTAAAGGAGTAGTGAATGTGGGAGTGGTGAGAGTTGTCAAGGGGGGATGTGTGTGTGTGTGTGTGTGTGTGTGTGTGTGTGTGTGTGTGTGTGTGTGTGTGTGTGTGTGTGTGTGTGTGTGTGTGTGCTAGATTATGAGGGTAATAAGAAGTATGTTTATGAGCATTTTCAGTTGTGGGGCAGTGTTCATAATTAAGTGTTTAGACATGCATGTTGGGGTGCTTTTGAGACTGGATGGTAAATAAGGAAGACCTGTATGTCATTTTACCCATTTTACAACCGAATTATATATGTTTGCAGTTTGAGCAGCGGGAGATATATACAAATATAGTCAGCAAGTCGACAGTCACTACGCACTTTCAATCCTATTAGGAGAAAAGTGCTTTATAAATATTATTATTATTATTATTATTATGTTGACACTACAATGCCAGCACTAGTTTCTCAACTCAGTTCTAATGCTGCTTAAAATATTTTTTTCCTTGTTCCACCACTCACTACCTGGCCTTTCCCCACTTCCCCCATTTTTGTATGCCTTTTTTATGGTATTTTTCCGGTATTATTATCTCTCAATGCTTCCCTTTATGGTACAGTATGTATGTTGCCCACTTTTCCCTGTGCTTTACTGTTCATAGACTCTCTCTCCTCCGTCTAGACCGCAGGGTCTATTGTCAACTTTACCCTTTGTCTTATTTTCCCAGTGATTCTCTTTCTATGATGAAGTGTGGAGAAGTAGTACAGTGATGTTTTCCAGTGTAGTGTAGCCTACGGAGTGGTCAGTAATGTTGTGTAAGGTATAGAGGGGTCAGTGATGTAGTGTACATTCTAGAGGGGTCAGTAATGTAGGGTAGGGTATAGAGGGGTCAGTGATGTAGTGTAGGGTATAGAGGTGTCATTGATTTAGTGTAAGGTATAGAGGGGTCAGTTATGTAGTGTTGGGTACAGAGGGGTCAGTGATGTAGTGCAGGGTATAGAGGGGTAGGTGATGTAGTGCAGGGTATAGAGGGGTCAATTATGTAGTATCGGGTATAGAGGGGTCCGTAAAGATACAAATCCTAAGTCCAGTATTTAGCACATTTATTGAATTAAGACACAAAATGCAGCAAAAGGTACACAATCTGGGTAACAAAAAAGGCAAAGGTCAGAGGTCCGATAAAAGTGACCAGCGCCATGCATTGCGCCACGTAGCATTATGTTAAACTGATCCCCACCACAGCAACTGTCACTGGGCAGTAATGCTCTCTCTGGGGGGGGCGCCAATCCCTTACTTTGCCAGGGGTGCACGGACCTCTAGATACACCCCTGGGTGTGTAATGCAAATGGCTGAATAGAGAGACCACTGGCACCTAGCTACTGTATACAGAGCTAAGTTTAAATTTGATTGAATGCTCTCCATAAACTTTCCATAAAGTGGTCACATGGCCAAGGCTAACACTACATTCGTTTTAGCAGCCCCACACTATTTTTTTAATAAATCGGTGAATGAAAACATAAAGCGTGATCATTAACAAGGACATAACAGTCCACCTGTATGGCTGCTAGTTACTGTATTCTTGATCAGGCTGGTCCTTTACCTTTTGCAGGAAACAAGCAAAATGGCAGCTGATTGTTAACATCACACTCTGTTTTTAATAAAGGACCCCTCCTTGTACAATGCTGCGCCAAAAGGGACCATCCTCCATTGTATCAGTGGCCAAAGGCGATATACGAGCATCTGCCCCAACACCAGTACAGCTACTGCCCCCTCTTCCCACAGCAATGCAGCGGCTGTCTGTGCCCCTGAGGGAACATATTTCATTGACTGATGTGCCTGTTGGTCTCTACACATTCAATGAGAGAAGCTATGACTGGAAGTGGGAGAAGTAATGAATAGAGAGGAGTCAAGATTAATTCTTAAACTGCCCCTTGCCCCTAATAGAAAAGCCTAGATTGTCTCCTGAAAACATTGCCCCTCCCTTTGAATAATTAACTTCAGCAAAGTTTTAAATGCTCAGATGATCAGGACATTGGATTATTGTCCCTGAATATGCATGTCTTTGCAGTATGACTTGTAACAGATATACAAAACAATAATAAGATTTTACTTACCGGTAAATCTATTTCTCGTAGTCCGTAGAGGATGCTGGGACTCCGTAAGGACCATGGGGAATAGACGGGCTCCGCAGGAGATAGGGCACTTTAAGAAAGCTTTGGATTCTGTGTGTGCACTGGCTCCTCCCTCTATGCCCCTCCTCCAGACCTCAGTTAGGGAAACTGTGCCCAGAGGAGATGGACAGTACGAGGAAGGATTTTTGTAAATCTAAGGGCGAGATTCATACCAGCCACACCAATCACACCGTATAACTTAAGATAAACTTACCCAGTTAACAGTATGAACAACAACATAGCCACGGTATCACCGAAAACTATAACATAACCCTTATGTAAGCAATAACTATATACAAGTCATGCAGAAGAAGTCCGCACTTGGGACGGGCGCCCAGCATCCTCTACGGACTACGAGAAATAGATTTACCGGTGAGTAAATTCTTATTTTCTCTAACGTCCTTGAGGATGCTGGGACTCCGTAAGGACCATGGGGATTATACCAGAGCTCCCAAACGGGTGGGAGAGTGCGGATGACTCTGCAGCACCGATTGAGCAAACAGGAGGTCCTCCTCAGCCAGGGTATCAAACTTATAGAACTTTGCAAAGGTGTTTGTCCCCGACCAAGTAGCTGCTCGGCACAACTGTAATGCCGAGACCCCTCGGGCAGCCGCCCAAGAAGAGCCCACTTTCCTAGTGGAGCGGGCCTTAACCGATTTCGGTAACGGCAATCCTGCCGTAGAATGCGTCTGCTGAATCGTGTTACAGATCCAGCGAGCAATAGTCTGCTTTGAAGCAGGGGTGCCAACCTTGTTGGCCACATACAGAACAAACAAAGCTTCAGTCTTCCTGATCCGAGCCGTTCTGGTCACATAAATCTTCAAAGCCCTGACTACATCCAGGGACTCGGAATCCTCCAAGTCCCTTGTAGCCACAGGCACGACAATAGGTTGGTTCACATGAAAAGATGAGACCACTTTTGGCAGAAAGTGAAGACGAGTCCTCAACTCTGCCCTATCCACGTGAAAAACCAAGTATGGGCTTTTATGCGATAAAGCCGCCAATTCTGAAACACGTCTCGCCGAAGCTAACGCCAACAACATGACCACTTTCCACGTGAGGTATTTCAACTCCACAGTTTTAAGTGGTTCAAACCAAGGTGACTTGAGGAAACGTAACACCACGTTAAGATCCCAAGGCGCCACCGGAGGCACAAAGGGAGGCTGAATATGCAGCACCCCCTTCACAAAAGTCTGTACCTCAGGAAGAGAGGCTAATTCTCTATGAAAGAAAATGGATAAGGCCGAAATCTGGACCTTTATGGACCCTAATTTTAGGCCCAAGGTCACTCCTGTTTGAAGGAAGTGAAGTAGACGGCCCAAATGGAACTCCTCCGTAGGAGCAGCTCTGGCCTCACACCAAGAAACATATTTCCGCCATATACGGTGATAATGTTTCAACGTCACGTCTTTCCTAGCCTTGATCAGGGTAGAAATGACTTCCTCCGGAATTCCTTTTTCCGCTAGGATCCGGTGTTCAACCGCCATGCCGTCAATCGCAGCCGCGGTAAGTCTTGGAACAGACAGGGCCCCTGCTGCAGCAGGTCCTGCCTTAGAGGAAGAGGCCACGGATCTTCTGTGAGCAACTCTTGCAGCTCCGGATACCAAGTCCTCCGTGGCAAATCTGGAACAATGAGGATTGTTCTGACCCTGCTTATTCTTACAATTCTCAACACCTTGGGTATGAGAGGAAGAGGAGGAAACACAGGTGTCACCGCTACTGCCTGAGGGTCCCTTGACCTGGCGCAAAACCGCTTTAGCTTTTTGTTGAGACGGGACGCCATCATGTCTATTTGAGGCAGGCCCCACCGATCCGCGATCTGTGCAAAGACTTCTTGATGAAGTCCTCACTCCCCCGCATGCAGGTCGTGCCTGCTGAGGAAGTTCGCCTCCCAGTTGTCCACCCCCGGGATGAACACCACTGACAGCGCGCTTACATGGCCTTCCACCCAGCGTAGAATCCTGGTCGCTTCTGCCATGGCCACTCTGCTCCTTGTTCCGCCTTGGCGGTTTATATGAGCCACTGCCGTGACATTGTCTGACTGAATCAGAACCGGTCTTCTCCGAAGTAAGTTCTCCGCTTGACGCAGGGCGTTGTATATGGCCCTCAACTCCAGGACGTTGATGTGGAGACAAGTCTCCAGGCTTGACCAGACACCTTGGAAATTTCTTCCCAGTGCCACTGCTCCCCAGCCTAGGAGGCTTGCGTCCGTGGTCACCAGGACCCAGTCCTGAATGCCGAACCTGCGACCCTCTAGAAGGTGAGCACTGTTCAGCCACCACAGGAGAGATACCCTGGTCCTGGGAGACAGGGTGATCCTTTGATGCATTTGTAAATGGGACCCGGACCACTTGTCCAAAAGGTCCCATTGAAAAGTCCTCGCATGGAATCTGCCGAAAAGGATGGCCTCGTATGAAGCCACCATCTTCCCCAGGACCCGCGTGCACTGATGCACTGAAACCTTCTTTGGTTTCAACAGGTTCCTGACCATGGTCATGAGTTCCTGAACCTTTTCGATCGGAAGAAAGACCTTTTTCTGGTCTGTGTCTAGGATCAGGCCCAGAAAGGTCAGACGCGTTGTAGGAACTAGCTGGGACTTCGGTATATTGAGAATCCAGCCGTGTAGCTGCAACGTCTTCATGGACAGAGACACGCTGTCCAGCAACTTCTCCCGAGATCTCGCCTTTATTAGGAGATCGTCCAAGTATGGGATAATTGTGACTCCCTGCCTGCGCAGGAGCACCATCTTTTCCGCCATTACCTTGGTGAAAACCCTCGGGGCCGTGGAAAGCCCAAATGGCAACGTCTGAATGTCAGGATTCTGATTTTGTCTGTCCCCGGCTGGGGGCGCTAGTGGGTCAGTGTTGGTGTGACGTAATACACGAGGAGACCGAAGAATAGTCCTGCGCATAGGCGCTGATATTTATAATGTCACAGGGATCACAAAGCAATTGAATAACAGGTGCAGTGGAATGCAATTGCAGTGGAATGCAAATCCAGAAATAACAGGAAATAAATATTCAAAAGTCACTGGTAACTATGATTGAAACAAACAGAACTCCGGTAATTGTAAAAAGCACACAGTCTCAGTATAACTCAGGATGAAATAACTTTGGAAAAACAGAACTCTGATAACTGTACAGTCTCTATGAAGCACAAGTCCAGATAGCCTAACGGGCTTAAGCAGGAGACAGTCTCTAAGCAAATAGATGTTAACTGCTGAGATGCACAGATGGTAACTGATAATGAGTGCACAGGTAGATAATGATAAAACACCTGAGGAGAGTCTCTTACTGCTGGTGGATTGTGGCTGGCTGTGGCTGGGGTTTGTAGTTCCACAGGAACACTGGAACAGGGAGATGACTTGGAGATGCCAGAAATAGAAGACTGCTGGAAACAAAGGATTGAAGACTGGAACCTGGAACTGGAAACTGAACTGGAACTGCTGGGACCTGTAGTTCCACAGGTCCAATACACAGGGGTATCTCTGCAGACAGATGACTGCAAACAGGAGACGCCTGTTCACAGAATGTGACGTGTTGTCCAAGGCCATGAGACTGAGCCAGGAACTGGAGTTTATACACCTTGGTCTGTGATGATTGGATGATCTCTGTGAGAACACACCCTGCTGGATTGGGTGTTCAGATCAGCTGTGAGTTAGCTGAAGCACTGTGTACTCCAGGCTGCAGTAGACTGAAAACTGGAACAGAACTTAACTGCTGGAACCTGTAGTTCCACAGTAGTGATGCGACGGAGAATGCAGATTCCTGACAGTACCCCCCCTTTTATGGGTGGGCACCGAACACCCACGCTGGAACTTGGAAGGCTGAATGTCAATTGAAGTCTCAGAAGACACTGTAGGACACTTGAAAGTAGAGGACTGGAATAAGCATTCATAAGCAGGAGTAGAATCAACTTGAAATACTCTAGGGTGGAGAGAGGACGTCATCTCCAAAACTGACAGGAGTTGCTTACTTGACACACTGGTGAGAACCACACCGGGTTCGGAGGAACTGGAATCGGTAGGAACCGACGGCGACTTTGGACAGACGGATGGAACCGGGATTTGTCCAGGACTACTTAAATTGACTTGAACTGAAGGAGGCTGATCTCTACAGACGGATGGGACCGGATTGGGTCCAGAAAAGCTTGAACCTGCTGGAACCGGAGGAGGAGTCTTCGGACTGACGGATAGGACCGGATTTGATCCGAAGATGCTGGAATCGGCTGGAACCGAAGGAGGTAGCCCATCATTAGAGCCACTCAGGCTGGCTGGAACCAGTGGAGTCTTACTGGAACCGGCTGGAACCGAAGGAGGCTGATCCGGACAGACGGATGGAACCGGATTGGGTCCGGAAGAGCTTGAACCGGCTGGAACCGGAGGAGTCTTACCGGAATCGCCTGGAACCGAAGGAGGCTGATCCGGACTGACGGATGGAACCGGATTGGGTCCGGAGACAGTTGAATCAGCTGGAACTGATGGAGTCAGAATCCGGTTAGAACCGGAATGAGTGGTATCCGAGTGTTCACTTAGACCATCCTGGATCTGGTCCATGCTGTATGCCAACAGGGTGGTGCTCTCTGAAGACGGCAAACAGGAGTTCATAACTGCATCTGTAGCACAAAAATTTCCATCTGGGAACTTGGCTCTGGATACTTCCCTTCGGGCTGAAATTTCGGTGACCCCTCCTGGGGTTGACAAATCAGACACCTTTCTCAGGGTTGTTTTCTCCAGCACCCATCCTGGGGTTGACAGATCAGAAACTCCTTTTTGAGAAGATTCATATGCCCCTACTAGAGCTTGAACATTGGATACCCCTCCTTGGGCTGTAGACACAGACGCCCCTCCTTGGGCTGTAGACACCAAACTTTGGAGTGGCCCTGACCCCACACTCTGACCACCGTCCGGGTCCATGGGCCTTGGACAAACTGTCAGGATTCTGATTTTGTCTGTCCCCGGCGGGGGCGCTAGTGGGTTAGTGTTGGTGTGACGTAATACACGAGGAGACCGAAGAATAGTCCTGCGCATAGGCGCTGATATTTATAATGTCACAGGGATCACAAAGCAATTGAATAACAGGTGCAGTGGAATGCAATTGCAGTGGAATGCAAAACCAGAAATAACAGGAAATAAATATTCAAAATTAACTGGTAACTATGATTGAAACAAACAGAACTCCGGTAATTGTAAAAAGCACACAGTCTCAGTATAACTCAGGATGAAATAACTTTGGAAAAACAGAACTCTGATAACTGTACAGTCTCTATGAAGCACAAGTCCAGATAGCCTAACGGGCTTAAGCAGGAGACAGTCTCTAAGCAAATAGATGTTAACTGCTGAGATGCACAGATGGTAACTGATAATGAGCAGGGCCGTCTTTTCGTATGGGCTCAATGGGCTCTTGCCCAAGGGCCCCAAGAGAATAAGGGCCCTAGGCTGATAGCTGAGAGTCCCCTCTTTCCAGGGGTACCAGATTTTTGAAAATCGGCTCTGGGGAACCAGAGATATCCGACTTGAAAGCAGTGGACCCCATCCAAGCCTGTTAATTGCTCTTCCCAGCAAGATATTTCGAGTTCTGTCTGACTTTGAGTATTTCTAAGGGTATAAGCCAAAAGCTGGGACTCTCCCCTTTTAGTGGACACTGGCAGCTTGTTTCTACTATGCCCAGAACCAGAGATATCAGCCTTCAAGCAGCTGGTCCCTGCTCCAGCTCCACATGCCTAATATGCAGTTGTATATATTCATTGGTGAATTGCTCTGGCTCCTGAACTCTGATCCCCAAGTACCCAGAACCTTCTGAAAGGTGGGACTCTCTAGTATTTTATTCCATTCAAAGCTAAGAAATATATTTTCAGGAATTTGATATATCTGCAGTCAAGCAAGCTGCCCTCCCACCGTAAAATTATAAATGTTAAGCCCACTCCACTAGCCACCCCTCCCCTACGTATTAAACACCCCCTACCACCCTGGAAGTCATTCAGCCCAATGACCCCTTCTACAGTTTAGCCCCATCTGTGCAGTAAAGGAGTAATTAGCAGAAATCACTGCTTCAGGTCCTACATGCTGAGCAGAAGATAGAACACCACCTACTGCATGCGGGACATCAAAGCTGCTGCTGATAGCTCCTCCCACCCCTACCGCTGGAGCATGGGTAGGGGGCCCAGTGCACTGCTGTGCCCAGGGGCCTACACTGCTGTTAAGACGGCTCTGATAATGAGTGCACAGGTAGATAATGATAAAACACCTGAGGAGAGTCTCTTACTGCTGGTGGATTGTGGCTGGCTGTGGCTGGAGTTTGTAGTTCCACAGGAACACTGGAACAGGGAGATGACTTGGAGATGCCAGAAATAGAAGACTGCTGGAAACAAAGGATTGAAGACTGGAACCTGGAACTGGAAACTGAACTGGAACTGCTGGGACCTGTAGTTCCACAGGTCCAATACACAGGGGTATCTCTGCAGACAGATGACTGCAAACAGGAGACGCCTGTTCACAGAATGTGACGTGTTGTCCAAGGCCATGAGACTGAGCAAGGAACTGGAGTTTATACACCTTGGTCTGTGATGATTGGATGATCTCTGTGAGAACACACCCTGCTGGATTGGGTGTTCAGATCAGCTGTGAGTTAGCTGAAGCACTGTGTACTCCAGGCTGCAGTAGACTGAAAACTGGAACTGGAACAGAACTGAACTGCTGGAACCTGTAGTTCCACAGTAGTGATGCGACGGACAATGCAGATTCCTGACACTGAAATTGGTAGTGACAGTCCTGCACTGCAAATCTCAGGAACGCCTGATGGGGAGGGGAATATTGGAACATGAAGGTATGCATCCTTTATGTCCAGGGACACCATCCAATCCCCCCCCCTCCAGGCTGGCGATGACCGCCCGGAGTGATTCCATTTTGAACTTGAACCTTTTCAAGTACAAGTTCAGAGATTTCAGGTTTAAAATGGGCCTGACCGAACCGTCCGGTTTCGGGACCACAAACAGGGTTGAATAATATCCCTCTCCCTGCTGGAGATGAGGAACTGTGACAATCACCTGTTGAACATACAATTTTTGGATTGCTGTCAACACTGACTCGAATTCTAGCCTGTATCCCTGAGCAACAATCTCTACTGCCCAGGGATCCACCTGCGATTGAACCCAGGCGTGGCTGAAAAACCGAAGACGAGCCCCCACCAGATCTGCCTCCCCCCGGGAAGCCCCAGCGTCATGCGGTGTACTTTGCAGACGCAGGGGAGGACTTCTGCTCTTGGGAACTAGCTGTGTGCAGCTTTTTTCCCCTGCCTTTTCCTCTGGTAACAAAGGACGATCCCCGCACCTTCTTGTTTTTATTGGAACGAAAGGACTGCATTTGATAATGAGGTAAAAAGTAGTATGCTGCGGGGGGACATAAGGTAAGAAATTCGACTTACCAGCCATAGCCGTAGAGACAAGGTCCGAGAGGCCGTCTCCAAACAACTTCTCCCCCTTGTACGGCAAGGACTCCATGTGCCGCTTAGAATCGGCATCTCCCGTCCACTGCCGGGTCCACAGGAGTCGCCTAGCAGAAATAGACATAGCATTTATTCTGGAGCTTAATAAACAAATGTCTCTCTGAGCATCTCTCATATACAAGGCAGCATCTCTGATATGCTCTATGGTCATTTGAATGGCATCCCTATCTAAGGTGTCAATCTCCGCAGATAAGGAATCTGCCCATGCCACAACCGCACTACAAACCCAGGCCGACGCCATAGCCGGTCTAGCAATAGTACCGGAGTGAGTGTAAATGTGCTTCAAGGTAATTTCCTGCCTGCGATCAGCCGGTTCCTTGAGGGAAGCCGTATCCTGAGAAGGCAGTGCCAACTTTTTGGACAAGCGTGTCAGCGCCTTGTCCACCTTTGGTGAAGATTCCCAGCGTATCCTATCAGTTTGTGGAAAAGGATACGCCATAAGAATCCTTTTGGGAACTAGTGGTCTCCTATCTGGAGAGTCCCAAGCCTTTTCGCACAATTCACTTAATTCAAATGATGATGGAAAAGTGACTTCAGGCTTTTTCTCTTTATACATGTGTACCCTCGTGTCAGGGACAGGGGGTTCCTCAGTAATATGCAAAACCTCTTTAATGGCCATAATCATGTACCGAATACCTTTTGCCACCTTCGGCTGTAATTTTGCATCTTCATAGTCGACACTAGAGTCACAATCTGTGTCGTATCTGTGTCATCGATCTGGGATATGGTGCGCTTCTGAGACCCCGACGGGCCTTGCGCCACAGGGACAGGCATGGACTGGGTACCTGACTGATCCCTAGCTTCTGCCTTGTCTAACCTTTTATGCAATAGATTGACATTTGCATTCAAGACATTCAGCGTATCCACCCATTCCGGTGTCGGCGTTGCCGACGGCGACCTGACATTCAAACACTCCCCCTCCACAGTAAGCGAGCCTTCCTCGTCAAACATGTCGACACACGCGTACCGACACACTTCACACACACAGGGAACCCCATTTCTGAAGACAGTATCCCTGTCAAGGCCCTTTGGAGAGACAGAGAGAGAGTATGCCAGCACACACTCCAGCGCAATAACCCTGGAGACCAACACAAAATGTTTTTCCCCAGCAGCGCTGTGTAATATGTAAACCGCCAATTATGTCCCCCCCCCCCCCTCTCTTTTAAGCACCCTTTCACCGTGTAAGCAGGGGAGAGTCCGGGGAGCTTCCTCCCAGCAGTGCTGTGGAGAGAAAATGACGCTGGTGAGTGCTGAGGGAAAAGCCCCGCCCCCTCGGCGGCGGGCTTCTGTCCCGCTCAAACTTAGTAAAATATGGCGGGGGCTCTTTTATATACATGTACAGAGCCCACCTGTACATGTATATAGTCTTTTTGCCATGCAGAGGTTTATATTGCTGCCCAGGGCGCCCCCCCCCCCCCCCTGCGCCCTGCATTCTTACAGTGACCGGAGTGTGTGAGGTTTATGGGAGCAATGCTGCAGTGCTGTGCGTTACCTCAGTGAAGCTGAAGGCTTCTGCCGCCTGAGACGTCTTCTGACTTCTGTACTTCTGGCTCTGTGAGGAGAACGGCGGCGCGGCTCCGGGGGTGGACGCCCAGTTCACCCCCTCTGGATCTAATGGTGTCCAGTAGCCGAGGAAGCAGAGCCTATCTTTGACAAGAAGGTCTGCTCCTCTCTCCTCAGTCCCTCGATGCAGGGAGCCTGTTGCCAGCAGTGCTCCCTGTGAAAAAGTAGTAAAAAGTAGAAAGAAAAATCCAAACAAAAATGCTTTCAGGCAGAGAACTCTGGAGAGCTCTCTGCAGTGCACCCATCTTGCTCTGGGCACAGTATAAAACTGAGGTCTGGAGGAGGGGCATAGAGGGAGGAGCCAGTGCACACCCAGAATCCAAAGCTTTCTTAAAGTGCCCTATCTCCTGCGGAGCCCGTCTATTCCCCATGGTCCTTACGGAGTCCCAGCATCCTCAAGGACGTTAGAGAAAGCTTGTCTTCCTTCTCAAGTATCACAGCCGTTAATATTTATTTAATCTGAAACTTGTGTAGACTCTATCAGTGTTACTGGCAATACAATATATAATTTGACAAGTTGAGGCCTGTAAGAAAGAACAAGGATTTGGTGTTGCAAAATGTAGCCAGTTATACAAAGCCAGGCATAGTATAAACACATACAGGCCCTGATGCAGCTTCAGTTGCAAATGTACGAAAATCATACGGGGCTATTTTTGGATAACTGTCCATGACAGCGGCGGGCGGCGGAGGGTGGTGGTAATGCAGCGTTACAGGGGGGGGGGGGGGGGGGGGTGCTCCAGACAAGGCACCCCCCCCTGCGTTACTTATGAGGTAATGTAATAACCTCCGATTTTTAAAAGGTGAGTTTCCAATGAGTTTCAAGTCGCAGTATGCAATAGAATGAGACTAGAGGCAAAGGGGTAAATTTACTAAGATGGGAGTTCTATTTAAGATGGGATTTTGCCCATAGCAACCAATCAGATTCCACTTCTCATTTATCTAGCACCTACTAGAACACAGGTTCTCAAACTCGGTCCTCAGGACCCCACACAGTGCATGTTTTGCAGGTTTCCTCACAGAATCACAAGTTAAATAATTAGCTCCACATGTGGACCTTTTAAAATGTGTCAGTGAGTAATTAATACACCTGTGCACCTGCTGGGTTACCTGTAAAACATGCACTGTGTGGGGTTCTGAGGACTGAGTTTGAGAACCTGTGTACTAGAAGATAATACCTGGATTCTGATTGGTTGCTATGGTCAACATCCCATTTTAAATAGAACTCCCATCTTAGTAAATTTATCCCAAAGTCACCAGAAACCCACTCTCCAGTGGATACAAATCATCATCCTGTGTTTTGTAATCCCAAACTTGCAAGTCATCAAATGTAACAGCTTGCAATTTGTAAAGTTGCCAGAAAAACTCACAGAATTATACCACTTTCAGACAGTAATCTCAGAGCAGGTGAGAAAATATGTGGATTCGCCGATCCACATGTTTTTTGCTCCAGCTGAATTTTTCGCCTAGGCAAAAAAAATCCCTGCTATTGCATAGGGTGAATCCCCATTCGCCTGAAAGAATAGCGAAAAGTCCAGTTTTGTGCGCCTAGGCGAACAAAAAACTGACCTAATGGAATACCCCTTTGTGTTTTTAGGGTTGCAGGTGTGTGTCCACCCATACTGCCTGGTAACTATGGTTACAATTGGAAGAACAAAGACAAAAAAAATTTTTGTTGGGGAGCACTCAATTCAGTGGCGTAACTACTGCCCCCGCAGTCCTCGCGGTGGCTTGGGGGCGAGGGGCTGCGGGGGCGCCACTGATTTAGAACAGATTGACATGCGGACGAGCGTCCGCATGTCAATCTGCGATCTCCTCTCCCTCCTTGCTGCGGTGCCTGCTCCCCCTGCTCCCCCGGCTCTCCCCCCCCCTATGTGTTGGAGGGACACGAGCGCATCGCGCGTCTCTCCTGTGTCCCTCCTGGCTCTCCCCCGGCCGGTCTAAAGGAAGCAAGTGCCGTTCTTTGTGAGCTCTGATTGGCTCACGAACGGCACTTCCTTTATTAGACAGCTGGGGGAGAGCCAGGAGGGACACAGGAGAGACGCGCGATGCGCTCGTGTCCCTCCAACACATAGGGGGGGGCCGGAGGAGCAGGCACTGGGGCATATACCCGGCACTGGGGACATATACCTGGCACTGGGGGGCATATACCTGGCACTGAGGGCATGTACCTGGCACTGGGGGGCATATACCTGGCACTGGGGGCATATACCTGGCACTGGGGGCATGTACCTGGCACTGGGGGGCATATACCCGGCACTGGGGGGCATATACCTGGCACTGGGGGGGCATATACCCGGCACTGGAGGCATATACCTGGCACTGGGGGAAAAGCAGGCACTAGGGGGGAATATCTGGCACTGGGGGCATGTACCTGGCACTGGGGGCATATACCCGGCACTGGGGGGGCATATACCCGGCACTGGGGGCATATACCTGGCACTGGGGGGGGCATATACCCGGCACTGGGGGCATATACCTGGCACTGGGGGGGAAGCAGGCACTGGGGGGGAATATCTGGCACTGGGGGCATATAACTGGCACTGGGGGGGGCATATACCTGGCACTGGGGGCATATACCTGGCACTGGGGGGGAATATCTGGCACTGGGAGAATATCTGGCACTGGGGGGGCATATACCTGGCACTGGGGGCATATACCTGGCACTGGGGGGGCATATACCTGGCACTGGGGGAATATACCTGGCACTGGGGGGGCATATACCCGGCACTGGGGGCATATACCCGTGACTGGGGGGGGCATATACCTGGCACTGGGGGGGGAAGCAGGCACTGGGAGGGAATATCTGGCACTGGGGGCATATGCCTGGCACTGTGGGGGAATATCTGGCACTGGGGGCATATACCTGGCACTGGGGGGGGGGGGGAATATCTGGCACTGGGGGGTCATATACCTGGCACTGGGGGCATATACCTGGCACTGGAGGGGGGGGATATCTGGCACTGGGGGCATATACCTGGCACTGGGGGGGAATATCTGCCACTGGGGGGGAAGCAGGCACTGTGGGGGAATATCTGGCACTGGGGGGGGGGGGGCATATACCTGGCACTGTGGGGGAATATCTGGCACTGGGTGCATATACCTGGCACTGTGGGGGAATATCTGGCACTGGGTGCATATACCTGGCACTGTGGGGGAATATCTGGCACTGGGAGCATATGTGGCACTGGGAGCACGGCCCTAGCAACAAGCACTACCCCCTAGCAACGAGCAGGACACCCAGTGCATGAAACCCCTGGCAACGAGCATGACACCCTGAGCATGAAAACCCCTGGCACCGTGCATGGAACCAAGAGCATGAAACCCCTGGCAACGAGGAGGTAATTTAAAAGTAATTAGAAGCCTTACTGTAGGACTTAATGTGTAATGGGCATTACGGTGTGTGGCATAATGTATCACGGACATTGCGGTGTGTGTCATAATGTATCAGGCATTACGGTGTGTTGTATACTATATCACGGGCATTGTGGTATGTGGTATAATGTCTCAGGATCATTGTGGTGTGTGTCATACTGTGTCACAGACATTGTATGTGCTATAATGTATCAGGGGCATTGCAGTGTGTAGCATAATGTATAACTGGCATTGCGATTCCTGTCATAATGTGTCACAGGCATTACAGTGTGTGGCATAATGTGTCGGGGGCATTACGGTGTGTGGCATAATGTGTCGGGGGCATTACGGTGTGTGGCATAATGTGTAGGGGGAATTACGGTGTGTGCATATTGTGTCATGTGCATTATTGTCAGTGATCGCAAAAACGCGCCATGGCGCGTATTTTACCCAGAAACAGCCGCCCGGGACTCACATTTAGAAGATGAGCGGGTCCCACAGGACGCGCTCATCTGAATATGTGTTTGCATGTGTTAAGCCTGTCAGCGGAATGCAGGAGGTGACTGGCTGTTTCCTCGGCCAATCACCTCCTGTAGTCTCCATCCAATCACAGCCTGCAGCATCTCCCGCTTTGAATCCTGCTCCCCGCCAGCACATGAATCTGTGCTGCAGGGCTGACAGAATGGCCCCGCTCATCCGGCTCCACTGCCGCTCTGCCGCCAGCACCCTCCTCTGCGACTGGGAGTACAGCTCCGGATCTGCCCGCCGCCACCCCCCTACCCGGGACCCGCTCAACGCCCCACCGAGACCCGACAACTACCTTCCAGCAGGAGCAGTCCGGGCTGCGCAGCTCCCGCTGTAGGTAAGCAGTAGACAGTGCTGCATCGCCCCGCTTCACCTGGAGTAGCTGGTGCAGATGCGGGATGTCCGGGGGCTGCAAGCTCCGTGTGTGCAATGTGAGGCCGCTCAGAGTGTCAGGGCCTCACTGACACCATTTTTCTGACAGCACAGTGCAGTGAGTGCACTGGCACAAGTAGCCAGCCGGCGCCGCAGCATGAAGGAGCTATCTGTGAAATCGCAAGCAGAGGCTGGCAAGAAGGAGCTCCTCCGATCGCTTCCCCTGACGGGCTGGCCACTGCTAAATATACCAGTATATCAGTACAACTGTGCAGTGACACTGACTTTCCCATTGCACCTGGGGCTCCACTACTTTGACACAGTTGGAACTGATTATCGGTATATTTAGCAGGGCCGAAACTAGGATTCTTGTCACCCGGGGCAAAACAGTAATCCGGCGACACCGCATACTAAGAAAGCAGTCGCAGCGGCGACCGCAAGAAGATTGACAGGAGGAAGGCGTTCTGGGGGGTGTCAACTCACCATTTCCCAAACGTGGAGATCCGAACGCAGGTGTGTCCAGGCGTTTGGCGGGCGGATGTCTGATGTCAATTCCGGTACCTTCATCGCTAGATCCCTCGCACAGGGTAAGTAGGTCTAGGGCTGGTCTTGTTTTACACAAAACTTTTTTAGCATAACAGGGCTGCACAAGCGATCACAACCTTGCTATGCTAAAATACACTCCCCCATAGGCGGTGTCTAGTTGATTGCTACGTGCGATCAACTCGGAATGACCCCCCTTAGTTAGACATTTGGGCTACAGATGAAGTTAAAAAGGAAATAATACCCCATACATTGATACATATGTAAAATCACACACATACATACTGTCACACATCTAAACACATACACGCACGCATACATTCATTCACTCACGTACATAGTCACACACCTGTATACATACATAGTCACACATACATACATACATACATACATAGTGACACACAAGCACGCATACAGATATGTAGTGACACACCTATTTACATACAGTCACACACATGCACAACACATTTATACACACACACATATAGTAGTTGCACACACACATACAGTGTCACACTCACTATTTAGGCTTTGGTGTGTGCTGCTGCTGCTCCTCTCCCCTCCTCTCTTCGATGGTGCTGTCTGGCTTGGTACTGAGCAAATTGCCGTGTAGCTCCGCCCCCTTTTCGGACCATTCATTTTTCCAGCTCAGCAGTGCAATAGTGCACTGCTGCGGTTATCAAAGGCAGCAGGGGGGGCTGGGGTAACTTGTTCCATGTGCCCCGTTTTAGGGCACAACAGGCAGCACACGACAGTCAGCATAGAAGAAACTGAAAGTAAACTACAGCTCCCGCAGCAAGGGCTTCTGGGAGCTGTAGTTTATTTTCCGTTTCATCACACACAGCCTGGACTGCTTTGTGCTGCTCCGACGAAGGGACCTGTGCGCATCGGGACTCGGAGGGGGTGTAAGCGTTGCGGCGCCCCCTCCAATCCGGCGCCCAGGTCACATGCCCCCCTAGCCCCTCCTTAGTTACGGCTCTGTATTTAGCAGTGGCCAGCCCGTCAGGGGAAGCGATTGGACGAGCTCCTTCTTGCCAGAGAACAGCCTCTGCTTGCGATTTCACATAGAGCTCCTCCAGGCTGCGGCTACTACAGGCGCAGGCTGGCTACTTGTGCCAGTGCACTCACTGCACTGTGCTGTCAGAAAAAATGGTGAGTGTCAGTGAGTTGCTGCTGGGGGCGGAACCACTTGTGTCAAACGGCCCCTTCGTGCAACTGGAGGTGATAAGTGAGTGGTTACTGCAATGTGCCTCAGTGCTCTACCAGGCGCATTGTGTATAATAACGTGTTCTACCTGGCGCAATGTGTATAATAACGTGTTCTACCTGGCGCAATGTGTATAATAACGTGTTCTACCTGACGCAATGTGTATGATAACTTGCTCTACCTAGCGGCAATGTGTATGATAACTTGCTCTACCTAGCGGCAATGTGTATGATAACATGCTCTACCTGGCGCAATGTGTATGATAACGTGCTCTACCTGGCGCAGTGTGTATAACGTGTTCTACCTGGCGCACTGTGTATGATAACGTGCTCTACCTAGCGGCAATGTGTATGATAACGTGCTCTACCTGGTGCAAAGTGTATGACGTGCTGTACCTGGTGCAAAGTGTATGACGTGCTGTACCTGGTGCAAAGTGTATGACGTGCTGTACCTGGAGCAAAGTGTATGACGTGATCTACCTGGATCAGTGTGCATAGGAGGTTCTACCTGGTGCAATGTGTATAAGCGCCACTACTGTGTGGTGTAATGTGAATTGACACTATTATGTGGCCACGCCCCTTCCCTATGAAGCCACGCCCCTAAAATTTTGCGGCGCGCCTGCGGCGCGCACTACCTGTTCTTTGTGGTCTAAGTGGTCTGACCCCAATTCACTTTCTGCCTAAGGGCACCAAAATGTCTAGTTACAGCTCTGGTGCAGGGTGTCCTGCATGCTACACAGCCCAGCAGCATTGTCACCCCATCCCCCCCATCTTGCAACACTTTTGTAGTGTCCAAACAAGATTAAAATTAATAAGAACCTTCATTCCGATGGGACCCAGAAAAAGACCGGTAGGACCCCAATTTTTAAAAGTGAAGGGTCCCTGGGACTTACTTTTTTTTTGGCTCAGCGCGATCACTGATTGTGTGTGGAATAATGTCTAAGGGCCATTGCAGTATGTGGAATAATGTATACTGGGCATTACAGGTTGAGTATCCCATATCCAGATATTCCAAAATACGGAATATTCCGAAATACAGACTTTTTTGAGTGAGAGTGAGATAGTGAAATCTTTGTTTTTTGATGGCTCAATGTACACAAACTTTGTTTAATACACAAAGTTATTAAAAATATTGTATTAAATGACCTTCAGGCTGTGTGTATAAGGTGTATATGAAACATAAATGAATTGTGTGAATGTAGATACACTTTGTTTAATGCACACAGTTAGTAAAAATATTGTCTAAAATGACCTTCAGGCTGTGTGTATAAGGTGTATATGAAACATAGATGTATTCTGTGCTTAGACTTGGGTCCCATCACCATGATATCTCATTATGGTATGCAATTATTCCAAACTACGGAAAAATCCGATATCCAAAATACCTCTGGTCCCAAGCATTTTGGATAAGGGATACTCAACCTGTACTATAAGGAGGAAAAATGACAAATAATGTAAGGGGCATGAATCAGGATTATTTTTCTTTCCTGTGGTGGCCAACGTCTGGGCGTGCAGGTTGCAAAACTGGGGTATAAGGTAGTCTTTTCCTGCAATGCCACGCCCTCCACGTAAAGCCACGCCCATTTCGACAAAGCCACACCCCTTTTTGCCAGCGCGTGCCGCAGGCAATTACGGGGTGTATGGGGGGGGGGGGGGCGCCGAAGGATTTTTTGGCTTGGGGGAGAAAAATTTCTAGTTACGCCACTGACTCAATTGTAATAATAAAGTGTGAATAGATAAATACTTTAATATAAAACTTAACTTTTATTTGTTCCCTAAGATAAAAATTGTTATATCGTAGAATCATAACAACTTGATTGCCTTTTAAACAAATAAGGTTCAAGATCAAGGAGATGAATATTTGGGTGAAAATATCACTAAAGTATATTCAATGATTCCTATTAAACTTTAACAATAGAAAGGAATTGTACTAACTATGGTTACCAGGAACTGAAGACTGTGGGGGTCATTCCGAGTTGATCGCTAGCTGCCGTTGTTTGCAGCGCGGCGATCAGGCTAAAAATCGTCATTTCTGCGCATGCGTGTGCACTGCAATGCGCAGGCACATCGTACAGGTACAATGAGCATCGTGGGTTTGCACAGAGTCTAACGAACATTCCAGTCGCATGGCCGAACGCAGGAAGATTGACATGTAGTGGGCGTTTCTGGGTGGCAACTGACCGTTTTCAGGGAGTGTTTGGTAAAACGCAGACATGGCTGAAAAAACGCAGGCGTGGCTGGGCGTTCGCTGGGCGGGTGTGTGACGTCAAAAGCCGTCCCTCCATCGTTAGAATCAACACACACGAAGAGTAACTACAGGACTGGTCTTGTTTTGCACAAAAAGATTTTGCAGGCGCTCTGCTGCACAAGCGTTTGCACTTCTGCAAAGCAAAAATACACTTCCCAGTGATCGACGACAATGCATTTGCACGGCTGCTAAAAACTGCTAGTGAGCGATCAACTCGGAATGACCCCCTGTGTGCCTAATTCAGAGTTGATCGCAGCAGCAAATTTGATAGCAGTTGGGCAAAACCATGTGCACTGCAGGGGGGGGGGGCAGATATAACATGTGCAGAGAGAGTCAGATATGGGTGTTGTGTTCAAACCGAAATCTAAATTGCAGTGTAAAAATAAAGCAGACAGTATTTACCCTGCACAGAAACAAAGTAACCCACCCAAATCTAACTCTCTCTGCACATGTTATATCTGCCCCCCCCCCCCCCCTGCAGTGAACATGGTTTTGCCCAACTGCTAACAAATTTACTGCTGCGATCAACTCTGACCTTGCCCACTTAGGATACTAGGGTGTTTCATCTATATGTCAGGTAAGAATTCAGTTGTTTTATTTAATATTGTTATCAAATAGTGTTGTTTATTCTGACACAGTGGACTGTATCAGTGTTAATGCACATGAATCTTTTTGATTATTTGCATATTTGATTTTTTGTGTATATAATATTGTTATGGTTTTATAGTAATATATATATATTATTATAGATAAAATGTTTCTTTCATTTATTCAAAATAACTGTTTGGTCAATAAACCATGGGATTGCAGGATTGATTGCATGACCTTATTTGGCCATTAACCATTTAAATAGCTGTAACTTGTTAGGTCCCTTTCACACTAGCCGGCACGAACCGGCATGGCAAACTCTCGGATAGCTTTTTGCCCTGCTGGGATTGTAGTGAATACAAAAGTCCATCGGTCCTTTCACACGGCACGGACACGGCCGTGTTGCAGGCGGAAATATCCACTGAATAGGACGGCAGCCGTCCATGAAGGCAGTGGAAGGGACTGTGTGTGTGAATGACCTCTTTCACACATACTGGGTTTTTTGTGCCGCTGTTGCTGCACATGCGCTCAGAACAGGGCGGGTGCCACCATTAGGCAGCTTTAGGCAGCTGCCTATGGGCGCCGGCCGCTAGAGGACGGCATGCTCCAGTCAGTTAAATTCTTTTTTTCTTTAAATGTTGCTAGTTTGGACTGGGGGTGGCCGCGGCGAGGGTCTGGCCGTCGCTCACCTCACCTCCTGCAGTCTATTGGTCTCTTCAAGTCCCGTGGCCACCCGGACTGCCTGTTAGGCTGTGCGTCCCCAGCATTGACATGCCGTGCGCTCCTCCTGTGTGGTGCCCGCCCCCTGGCCTGCTCGAGGAGCAGGGCTGTTAGGGCCAGGCTGAGGAGAGAGACTTCCCGCTTCTTAGAACACATCAGCACTGGGAACCGGAACATCCTCCCTGCGCACTCCCAGCCGGCAGTTCCCTGTCCCTCCCCCGGCTGTTGCTGTAGTGGCTGATCCTGACGGGTGGAGCAGAGCTTCTTCTAGCCGCTGAGCAGCCATCACACCCAGGGCCAGATTAACAATGGGGCGGATGGAGCTCCAGCTCCAGGCCTCCACATAAAAATAGTCCATCATCATTACGGTATGATCAATAGCCACCAGCTGACCACATGGTCAGCTATAAATCATAACTATTAAGATTGTATTTCTATTTTTCTTACAAAATGATGTATTTTTTTTAAATATTTTTACATATGTAGGGAGACATTGGAGCTGATAGTGTAGGGGATGTAAATGCCCACATAGCTCTCACCACACCAACACAGCACTGATCACACCTCCCCTGTTTCTCACAATAGGCCCTTGAATATTTTCAGCTCCAGGCCCATGTGGCTCTTAATCCGACCCTGGTCACACCAGCCGCAGCTACTGTACCACAAGTGATCTAGAGCTGGGCACATAAAGCAAGCACAGCGGATGACATCTGCTGCCCGTGCTCATGACAGCCTGCTGCACAGTGTGAGGTGGCGCTAGGTGAGCACTACTGGGTGCACTGTTTGTGTGTATGTGTATGAGATTGGGTGATAGTGGGTGACAGCTGTGTATGGGTGACAGTGGGTGACTGCTGTGTATGGATGAGAGCTGTGTATGGGTGACAGTGGGTGACTGCTGCGTACAGGTGACAGTGGGTGACAGCTGTGTATGGGTGACAGTGGGAAGCATTTACCTAACCGACGGGATCCCGAACAGGGACACTCTGCCGGCATCAACCTACCGACTGCCGGCATCCCGAACGTCCTGACAATGGGGGGGAGGGGGGAAGGTTAGGTTTAGGGTGGAGAAGGAGGGTTAGGGGGAAGAGCAGGGAGGTTAGGGACCAGCGAGGGAGGATTAGGGTTAGGCATCACCATTGTGTAGATATTTTTATACAACAGAGGGATCTGCTGATGTATAATGCAACGCAGAAAAGAAAATAATAATAAATAAAAGAGGAGGAAATGAGGTGGGGAGGTAGGCTGAAGTTTTGCCTATGGTGCCAAGAAACCTTGCACCGGCCCTGGCTCAGAATTAAACACGGCTTATAGCCATTGTGTGTGAAAAGCACTGCCGAACAGCAAAAAAATTGACAACTTTTGTCCGGCTCTTTGCCGTCCGGTCAAAACCGGCGTGTGTGAAACAGAAGAAGCTGTATGTGTTACACTGTCCACTGGCAGCATGGTGCAGTGTTAAGGTGACACATGAATGTGACTGTTGCTGTAATATAGCTGACGGTGTATTTTGGTATAATGGATGCAGAGTAATATGGCTGGCAGTGTAGTGAGGTACTTTAATATGGCTGCCAGTGTAGTGTGGAATTGTTATATGGCTAGCACTGTAGTGTGTGCAGCGTAATATGGCTGGCAGTGTATTGTGTGCAGCGTAATATGGCTGGCAGTGTAGTGTGTGCAGTGTAATATGGCTGGCAGTGTAGTGTGTGCAGTGTAATATGGCTGGCAGTGTAGGGTAGTGCTGTAATATTGCTGTTAGTGCAGTGAGTGTAAAGTAGCATTGGGTGTGATATGGCTGACAATGTGGCATGCTAAGTTGATGCTGTCAGTGCCAGCATCAATGGTGACCTAGGGCTGGATTTAATTAGCAGCAGTAATTTACCATGCGGGAAAAAAGGTGGTCTTGGGCTATTTCATTACATTCAATTACGCGTTAATCCATAGGTTTTGAGAAAAGCACCCAGAGCTATGGGTTAACATTAGAGATGTGCACTGGAATTTTTTGGGGTTTTGTGTTTTGGTTTTGGATTCGGTTCCGCGGCCGTGTTTTGGATACGGACGCGTTTTGGCAAAACCTCCCTGAAACTTTTTGTCGGATTCGGGTGCTTTTTTTTAAAAAAAACCTCAAAAACAGTTTCAATCATAGAATTTGGGGGTAATTTTGATCCTATAGTATTATTAACCTCAATAACCACAATTTCCACTCATTTCCAGTCTATTCTGAACACCTCACACCTCACAATACTATTTTTAGTCCTAAAATTTGCACCAAGGTCGCTGGATGACTAAGCAAAGCGACCCAAGAGGGCGGCACAAACACCTGGCCCATCTAGGAGTGGCACTGCAGTGTCAGACAGGATGGCACTTCAAAAAAATTGTCCCCAAACAGCACATGATGCAAAGAAAAGAGAAAAAGAGGTGCACTGTGGTCGCTGGACAGAATCACTGGAAGAAAATGACAAAATCACTGGAATTATTCATTCTAATCAATGGTATTATTGGTCCAAATCACTGGAAGAAAATGACAAAATCACTGGAATTATTCGTTCTAATCAATGGTATTATTGGTCCAAATCACTGGAATTATTCGTAAACGTTTGTAGAAAGTCACTGCTTTCTGATTACAGAAATGCTCAGATATTCCTGCGAATCCACAATCCCTTCCCAGAGGAAAAAGAAATTGACAAACCGTTGTTTGAGAACGTTTGTTCTCTTTCCCTTACAAAGGAACAAACCACTTTCCAAGAAGACTGACGTTTTTGGGATTATGGAGACATAATGTTTTTGAATATAAATCCTAAAGCAGGTGGTGTATTAGAGCAAAAGAGTGCAAGAGACCAGCCATGCAGTTTCTGAAATATTATGACAAAATGTTACTGTATTTCATAAGCACTCATTCCTAACTCTGCTAAGTACTGTTTGGTATACTGTATCTGGCTTCCATGAGGTAGTTGTCCATTAATTCAGCTTCCATTGACTTTTTGAAAGCGGTAGACGTTATCGATTTTTTTATTTTATTTTTTTCCCCCTATTTTTAATTTTCTCCTGCATAGCCCAGTAAAATGTTGCAATGTTAAGTATTGACTTGTGCCTTCTGGGGGTCCACTTCTTCACCAAACCCAGCCAAATCTCATCCTAACCCTCTGTTCCACGTTCTCTATGTACCCCATCTGTGTCACCCATGTCTGTCTACCCCTCCCCTTTAGATTGTAAGCTGTCACAAGCAGGGCCCTCTTCCCTCATGTGCTTATCCTTTGTCTTACTTTAATCATCTTCAACTATACCACATCCAGCAGTCTTCTGCCACCTGATACTTATTCCAGTGTCATCTGCTGATGTAACTATGTGTATTTACCCTGTACTTGTCCTATACTGTCATCAACTGCAAGTTGCTGTTTTCCTGTTTGATTATTTATGTACTTTGTAATTGGGTGCTGCAGAACCCTTGTGGTGCCATATAGATAAAGGATAATAATAATAATAATAATATAGGGTGTATAATAGAGATGAGCGGGTTCGGTTCCTCTGAATCCGAACCCGCCCGAACTTCAGGTTTTTTACACGGGTCCGAGCAGGCTCGGATCTTCCCGCCTTGCTCGGCTAACCCGAGCGCGCCCGAACGTCATCATCACGCTGTCGGATTCTCGCGAGGCTCGGATTCTATCGCGAGACTCGGATTCTATATAAGGAGCCGCGCGTCGCCGCCATTTTCACACGTGCAATGAGAGTCATAGGGAGAGGACGTGGCTGGCGTCCTCTCCGTTTAGAGAAGAGAGAGACACAGTATTTTCGGGGAGCATTATTAGGAGGAGTACTACTGTATACTACTATACTACTTGCTGAAGTGATATTTATAGATTAGATAGTGTGACTGTAAGTGTATTATCTGACTTGTGGGGGAGACACTGACAGTGGGGAGCAGTTAGAGTCTGAGAGCAGGACTCAGGAGTACATATAACGTACAGTGCACACTTTTGCTGCCAGAGTCAGTGCCACACTGCCATTGTTGTGACCACACTGACCACCAGTATAATAATATATTTTGTGATTGTCTGCTTAGGCCTCGGAGTACTAGTTGCAAGTTGCAATGTGACCTGTCCTGAAGTGACCACCAGTTTAATAATCAATCACCACCAGTTTAATATATATATATATATATATAATTGTATATAATATATATATATATATATATATATATATATAATATTGTATACCACCTACCCGTGGTTTTTTTTTTTTCATTCTTCTTTATACATACTACTATAGTAGCTTACTGTAGCAGTCTGCGGTGCTGTGCTGACCTGACAGTGTCCAGCAGGTCCGTCATCAGTCATTACATAATAAATATATATAGTACCTGTCCGGCTGCAGTACTAGTGATATTATATTGATTTCATCTCATTATCAATAATTTATCATCCAGTCTAGACTCTATATTAGCAGCAGACACAGTACGTTAGTCCACGGCTGTAGCTACCTCTGTGTCGGCACTCGGCAGTCCATCCATAATTGTATACCACCTACCCGTGGTTTTTTTTTTTCTTTCTTCTTTGTACATACTACTATAGTATAGTAGCTTACTGTAGCAGTCTGCGGTGCTGCTGAGCTGACAGTGTCCAGCAGGTCCGTCATCAGTCATCATTACCTAATAAATATATTATCTACCTGTCCGGCTGCAGTACTAGTGATATTATATATGCATACATATATATATTGATTTCATCTCATTATCAATCATCCAGTCTATATTAGCAGCAGACACAGTACATTAGTCCACAGCTGTAGCTACCTCTGTGTCGGCACTCGGCAGTCCATCCATAATTGTATACCACCTACCCGTGTTTTTTTTTTTTTCTTTCTTCTTTGTACATACTACTATAGAGTATAGTAGCTTACTGTAGCAGTCTGCGGTGCTGCTGAGCTGACAGTGTCCAGCAGGTCCGTCATCAGTCATCATTACCTAATAAATATATTATCTACCTGTCCGGCTGCAGTACTAGTGATATTATATATACATACATATATATATTGATTTCATCTCATTATCAATCATCCAGTCTATATTAGCAGCAGACACAGTACGTTAGTCCACGGCTGTAGCTACCTCTGTGTCGGCACTCAGCAGTCCATCCATAATTGTATACCACCTACCCGTGGTTTTTTTTTTTCTTTCTTCTTTGTACATACTACTATAGTATAGTAGCTTACAGTAGCAGTCTGCGGTGCTGCTGAGCTGACAGTGTCCAGCAGGTCCGTCATCAGTCATCATTACCTAATAAATATATTATCTACCTGTCCGGCTGCAGTACTAGTGATATTATATATACATACATATATATATTGATTTCATCTAATTATCAATCATCCAGTCTATATTAGCAGCAGACACAGTACGTTAGTCCACGGCTGTAGCTACCTCTGTGTCGGCACTCGGCAGTCCATCCATAATTGTATACCACCTACCCGTGTTTTTTTTTTTTCTTTCTTCTTTGTACATACTACAATAGTATAGTAGCTTACTGTAGCAGTCTGCGGTGCTGCTGAGCTGACAGTGTCCAGCAGGTCCGTCATCAGTCATCATTACCTAATAAATATATTATCTACCTGTCCGGCTGCAGTACTAGTGATATTATATATACATACATATATATATTGATTTCATCTCATTATCAATCATCCAGTCTATATTAGCAGCAGACACAGTACGTTAGTCCACGGCTGTAGCTACCTCTGTGTCGGCACTCGGCAGTCCATCCATAATTGTATACCACCTACCCGTGGTTTTTTTTTTTCTTTCTTCTTTGTACATACTACTATAGTATAGTAGCTTACTGTAGCAGTCTGCGGTGCTGCTGAGCTGACAGTGTCCAGCAGGTCCGTCATCAGTCATCATTACCTAATAAATATATTATCTACCTGTCCGGCTGCAGTACTAGTGATATTATATATACATACATATATATATTGATTTCATCTCATTATCAATCATCCAGTCTATATTAGCAGCAGACACAGTACGTTAGTCCACGGCTGTAGCTACCTCTGTGTCGGCACTCGGCAGTCCATCCATAATTGTATACCACCTACCCGTGGTTTTTTTTTTTTTTCTTCTTTGTACATACTACTATAGAGTATAGTAGCTTACTGTAGCAGTCTGCGGTGCTGCTGAGCTGACAGTGTCCAGCAGGTCCGTCATCAGTCAACATTACCTAATAAATATATTATCTACCTGTCCGGCTGCAGTACTAGTGATATTATATATACATACATATATATATTGATTTCATCTCATTATCAATCATCCAGTCTATATTAGCAGCAGACACAGTACGTTAGTCCACGGCTGTAGCTACCTCTGTGTCGGCACTCAGCAGTCCATCCATAATTGTATACCACCTACCCGTGGTTTTTTTTTTTCTTTCTTCTTTGTACATACTACTATAGTATAGTAGCTTACTGTAGCAGTCTGCGGTGCTGCTGAGCTGACAGTGTCCAGCAGGTCCGTCATCAGTCATCATTACCTAATAAATATATTATCTACCTGTCCGGCTGCAGTACTAGTGATATTATATATACATACATATATATATTGATTTCATCTAATTATCAATCATCCAGTCTATATTAGCAGCAGACACAGTACGTTAGTCCACGGCTGTAGCTACCTCTGTGTCGGCACTCGGCAGTCCATCCATAAGTATACTAGTATCCATCCATCTCCATTGTTTACCTGAGGTGCCTTTTAGTTGTGCCTATTAAAATATGGAGAACAAAAATGTTGAGGTTCCAAAATTAGGGAAAGATCAAGATCCACTTCCACCTCGTGCTGAAGCTGCTGCCACTAGTCATGGCCGAGACGATGAAATGCCAGCAACGTCGTCTGCCAAGGCCGATGCCCAATGTCATAGTACAGAGCATGTCAAATCCAAAACACCAAATATCAGTAAAAAAACCTAAAATAAAATTGTCGGAGGAGAAGCGTAAACTTGCCAATATGCCATTTACCACACGGAGTGGCAAGGAACGGCTGAGGCCCTGGCCTATGTTCATGGCTAGTGGTTCAGCTTCACATGAGGATGGAAGCACTCAGCCTCTCGCTAGAAAACTGAAAAGACTCAAGCTGGCAAAAGCACCGCAAAGAACTGTGCGTTCTTCGAAATCCCAAATCCACAAGGAGAGTCCAATTGTGTCGGTTGCGATGCCTGACCTTCCCAACACTGGACGTGAAGAGCATGCGCCTTCCACCATTTGCACGCCCCCTGCAAGTGCTGGAAGGAGCACCCGCAGTCCAGTTCCTGATAGTCAGATTGAAGATGTCAGTGTTGAAGTACACCAGGATGAGGAGGATATGGGTGTTGCTGGCGCTGGGGAGGAAATTGACCAGGAGGATTCTGATGGTGAGGTGGTTTGTTTAAGTCAGGCACCCGTGGAGACACCTGTTGTCCGTGGGAGGAATATGGCCGTTGACATGCCTGGTCAAAATACCAAAAAAATCAGCTCTTCAGTGTGGAGGTATTTCAACAGAAAAGCGGACAACAGGTGTCAAGCCGTGTGTTGCCTTTGTCAAGCTGTAATAAGTAGGGGTAAGGACGTTAACCACCTCGGAACATCCTCCCTTATACGTCACCTGCAGCGCATTCATAATAAGTCAGTGACAAGTTCAAAAACTTTGGGCGACAGCGGAAGCAGTCCACTGACCAGTAAATCCCTTCCTCTTGTAACCAAGCTCACGCAAACCACCCCACCAACTCCCTCAGTGTCAATTTCCTCCTTCCCCAGGAATGCCAATAGTCCTGCAGGCCATGTCACTGGCAATTCTGACGAGTCCTCTCCTGCCTGGGATTCCTCCGATGCATCCTTGCGTGTAACGCCTACTGCTGCTGGCGCTGCTGTTGTTGCTGCTGGGAGTCGATGGTCATCCCAGAGGGGAAGTCGTAAGCCCACTTGTACTACTTCCAGTAAGCAATTGACTGTCCAACAGTCCTTTGCGAGGAAGATGAAATATCACAGCAGTCATCCTGCTGCAAAGCGGATAACTGAGGCCTTGACAACTATGTTGGTGTTAGACGTGCGTCCGGTATCCGCCGTTAGTTCACAGGGAACTAGACAATTTATTGAGGCAGTGTGCCCCCGTTACCAAATACCATCTAGGTTCCACTTCTCTAGGCAGGCGATACCGAGAATGTACACGGACGTCAGAAAAAGACTCACCAGTGTCCTAAAAAATGCAGTTGTACCCAATGTCCACTTAACCACGGACATGTGGACAAGTGGAGCAGGGCAGGGTCAGGACTATATGACTGTGACAGCCCACTGGGTAGATGTATGGACTCCCGCCGCAAGAACAGCAGCGGCGGCACCAGTAGCAGCATCTCGCAAACGCCAACTCTTTCCTAGGCAGGCTACGCTTTGTATCACCGCTTTCCAGAATACGCACACAGCTGAAAACCTCTTACGGCAACTGAGGAAGATCATCGCGGAATGGCTTACCCCAATTGGACTCTCCTGTGGATTTGTGGCATCGGACAACGCCAGCAATATTGTGTGTGCATTAAATATGGGCAAATTCCAGCACGTCCCATGTTTTGCACATACCTTGAATTTGGTGGTGCAGAATTTTTTTAAAAACGACAGGGGCATGCAAGAGATGCTGTCGGTGGCCAGAAGAATTGCGGGACACTTTCGGCGTACAGGCACCACGTACAGAAGACTGGAGCACCACCAAAAACTACTGAACCTGCCCTGCCATCATCTGAAGCAAGAAGTGGTAACGAGGTGGAATTCAACCCTCTATATGCTTCAGAGGTTGGAGGAGCAGCAAAAGGCCATTCAAGCCTATACAATTGAGCACGATATAGGAGGTGGAATGCACCTGTCTCAAGCGCAGTGGAGAATGATTTCAACGTTGTGCAAGGTTCTGATGCCCTTTGAACTTGCCACACGTGAAGTCAGTTCAGACACTGCCAGCCTGAGTCAGGTCATTACCCTCATCAGGCTTTTGCAGAAGAAGCTGGAGACATTGAAGGAGGAGCTAAAACAGAGCGATTCCGCTAGGCATGTGGGACTTGTGGATGGAGCCCTTAATTCGCTTAACCAGGATTCACGGGTGGTCAATCTGTTGAAATCAGAGCACTACATTTTGGCCACCGTGTTCGTTCCTAGATTTAAAACCTACGTTATATCTCTCTTTCCGGCAGACACAAGTCTGCAGAGGCTCAAAGACCTGCTGGTGAGAAAATTGTCAAGTCAAGCGGAACGCGACCTGTCAACATCTCCTCCTTCACATTCTCCCGCAACTGGGGGTGCGAGGAAAAGGCTCAGAATTCCGAGCCTACCCGCTGGCGGTGATGCAGGGCAGTCTGGAGCGACTGCTGATGCTGACATCTGGTCCGGACTGAAGGACCTGACAACGATTACGGACATGTCGTCTACTGTCACTGCATATGATTCTCTCACCATTGAAAGAATGGTGGAGGATTATATGAGTGACCGCATCCAAGTAGGCACGTCACACAGTCCGTACTTATACTGGCAGGAAAAAGAGGCAATTTGGAGGCCCTTGCACAAACTGGCTTTATTCTACCTAAGTTGCCCTCCCACAAGTGTGTACTCCGAAAGAGTGTTTAGTGCCGCCGCTCACCTTGTCAGCAATCGGCGTACGAGGTTACATCCAGAAAATGTGGAGAAGATGATGTTCATTAAAATGAATTATAATCAATTCCTCCGTGGAGACATTGACCAGCAGCAATTGCCTCCACAAAGTACACAGGGAGCTGAGATGGTGGATTCCAGTGGGGACGAATTGATAATCTGTGAGGAGGGGGATGTACACGGTGATATATCGGAGGATGATGATGAGGTGGACATCTTGCCTCTGTAGAGCCAGTTTGTGCAAGGAGAGATTAATTGCTTCTTTTTTGGTGGGGGTCCAAACCAACCCGTCATTTCAGTCACAGTCGTGTGGCAGACCCTGTCACTGAAATGATGGGTTGGTTAAAGTGTGCATGTCCTGTTTATACAACATAAGGGTGGGTGGGAGGGCCCAAGGACAATTCCATCTTGCACCTCTTTTTTCTTTAATTTTTCTTTGCGTCATGTGCTGTTTGGGGAGGGTTTTTTGGAAGGGACATCCTGCGTGACACTGCAGTGCCACTCCTAGATGGGCCCGGTGTTTGTGTCGGCCACTAGGGTCGCTTATCTTACTCACACAGCTACCTCATTGCGCCTCTTTTTTTCTTTGCGTCATGTGCTGTTTGGGGAGGGTTTTTTGGAAGGGACATCCTGCATGACACTGCAGTGACACTCCTAGATGGGCCCGGTGTTTGTGTCGGCCACTAGGGTCGCTTATCTTACTCACACAGCTACCTCATTGCGCCTCTTTTTTTCTTTGCGTCATGTGCTGTTTGGGGAGGGTTTTTTGGAAGGGACATCCTGCGTGACACTGCAGTGACACTCCTAGATGGGCCCGGTGTTTGTGTCGGCGACTAGGGTCGCTTATCTTACTCACACAGCTACCTCATTGCGCCTCTTTTTTTCTTTGCGTCATGTGCTGTTTGGGGAGGGTTTTTTGGAAGGGACATCCTGCGTGACACTGCAGTGACACTCCTAGATGGGCCCGGTGTTTGTGTCGGCCACTAGGGTCGCTTATCTTACTCACACAGCTACCTCATTGCGCCTCTTTTTTTCTTTGCGTCATGTGCTGTTTGGGGAGGGTTTTTTGGAAGGGACATCCTGCGTGACACTGCAGTGACACTCCTAGATGGGCCCGGTGTTTGTGTCGGCCACTAGGGTCGCTTATCTTACTCACACAGCTACCTCATTGCGCCTCTTTTTTTCTTTGCGTCATGTGCTGTTTGGGGAGGGTTTTTTGGAAGGGACATCCTGCGTGACGCTGCAGTGACACTCCTAGATGGGCCCGGTGTTTGTGTCGGCCACTAGGGTCGCTTATCTTACTCACACAGCTACCTCATTGCGCCTCTTTTTTTCTTTGCGTCATGTGCTGTTTGGGGAGGGTTTTTTGGAAGGGACATCCTGCGTGACACTGCAGTGACACTCCTAGATGGGCCCGGTGTTTGTGTCGGCCACTAGGGTCGCTTATCTTACTCACACAGCTACCTCATTGCGCCTCTTTTTTTCTTTGCGTCATGTGCTGTTTGGGGAGGGTTTTTTGGAAGGGACATCCTGCGTGACACTGCAGTGCCACTCCTAGATGGGCCCGGTGTTTGTGTCGGCCACTAGGGTCGCTTATCTTACTCACACAGCTACCTCACTGCCCCTCTTTTTTTCTTTGCGTCATGTGCTGTTTGGGGAGGGTTTTTTGGAAGGGACATCCTGCGTGACACTGCAGTGACACTCCTAGATGGGCCCGGTGTTTGTGTCGGCCACTAGGGTCGCTTATCTTACTCACACAGCTACCTCATTGCGCCTCTTTTTTTCTTTGCGTCATGTGCTGTTTGGGGAGGGTTTTTTGGAAGGGACATCCTGCGTGATACTGCAGTGACACTCCTAGATGGGCCCGGTGTTTGTGTCGGCCACTAGGGTCGCTTAGCTTAGTCATCCAGCGACCTAGGTGCAAATTTTAGGACTAAAAATAATATTGTGAGGTGTGAGGTATTCAGAATAGACTGAAAATGAGTGTAAATTATGGTTTTTGAGGTTAATAATACTTTGGGATCAAAATGACCCCCAAATTCTATGATTTAAGCTGTTTTTTAGTGTTTTTTGAAAAAAACACCCGAATCCAAAACACACCCGAATCCGACAAAAAAAATTCGGTGAGGTTTTGCCAAAACGCGGTCGAACCCAAAACACGGCCGCGGAACCGAACCCAAAACCAAAACACAAAACCCGAAAAATTTCCGGCGCTCATCTCTAGTGTATAATCCCCAGGTGTATCTCACACATTGCTCAGTACAGATTACAGGATGTATAATCACCAGGTGTATAACACATGTTGCACAGTACAGTATACATACAGCAATGGCCTACTGTACACAACTATTATTTTAAAAAGATTGAATAAAAGTTATGTTTTAATACTGTATTAACATTTCAAAAGAGTGCGCCACACACTAAGCCTTTCTTTTAGTGATAAACCCACTAGTGGTTTACACTAATAACGTCCAGAAAAACATTGTAATTCAGCTTAGTTGCGCACCTCCAACCTAGTCCCAATTTGACCAGGGCCCTTTTTTTTAGCCCTCATTATAGTTCCTCTATTGGTTGGTTATATATAATTGTTTCTATTAATTGTTGGCTACCTGTGCATTGTCCCTCAGACTTTTTGTCTTTCCTTCAAAATAGTGACACAGAGCTGCAAGATACAGCAATGGCCTACTGTACACAACTATATACTGTTGGGTCACCAAAATGCACTGTAATACTATATATATTGCTCACAAAAATGCAGCACAGATATGAAATGGATACTTGCAGTGACACAGAGCTGCAAGATACAGCAATGGCCTACTGTACACAACTATATACTGTTGGGTCACCAAAATGCTGCACTGTAATACTATATATACTGCTCACAAAAATGCTTTACAGATATGGAATGGATACTTGCAGTGACACAGAGCTGCAAGATACAGCAATGGCCTACTGTACACAACTATATACTGTTGGGTCACCAAAATGCTGCACTGTAATACTATATATACAGCTCACAAAAATGCAGCACAGATATGGAATGGATACTTGCAGTGACACAGAGCTGCAAGATACAGCAATGGCCTACTGTACACAACTATATACTGATGGGTCACCAAAATGCTGCACTGTAATGCTATATATACTGCTCACAAAAATGCAGCACAGATATGGAATGGATACTTGCAGTGACTCGGAGCTGCAAGATACAGCAATGGCCTACTGTACACAACTATATACAGTTGGGTCACCAAAATGCTGCACTGTAATACTATATATACTGCTCACAAAAATGCAGCACAGATATGGAATGGATACTTGCAGTGACACAGAGCTGCAAGATACAGCAATGGCCTACTGTACACAACTATATACTGTTGGGTCACCAAAATGCTGCCCTGTAATACTATATATACTGCTCATAAAAATGCTGCACAGATATGGAATGGATACTTGCAGTGACACAGAGCTGCAAGATACAGCAATGGCCTACTGTACACAACTATATACTGTTGGGTCACCAAAATGCTGCACTGTAATACTATATATACAGCTCACAAAAATGCAGCACAGATATGGAATGGATACTTGCAGTGACACAGAGCTGCAAGATACAGCAATGGCCTACTGTACACAACTATATACTGTTGGGTCACCAAAATGCTGCACTGTAATACTATACATACTGCTCACAAAAATGCTGTACAGATATGGAATGGATACTTGCAGTGACACAGAGCTGCAAGATACAGCAGTGGCCTACTGTACTATAATTATATACTGGTGGCCCCCAGTCCCCACTATAAAGCACACTGAGCACAGATATTTGCAGCACACTGAGCACAGATATGGAGCGTTTTCAGGCAGAGAACGTAGATATTTTCTGCACACTGAGCACAGATATTTGCAGCACACTGAGCACAGATATTGGCAGCACACTGAGCACAGATTACGGAGCTTTTCAGGCAGAGAACGCAGCCACGTCCTCTCCGTTCAATCTCCAATGCACGAGTGAAAATGGCGGTGACGACCGGCTCTTTATATAGAATACGAATCTCGCGAGAATCCGACAGCGGGATGATGACGTTCGGGCGCGTTCGGGTTAACCGAGCAAGGCGGGAAGATCCGAGGCTGCCTCGAAACCGTGTAAAATGGGTGAAGTTCGGGGGGGTTCGGATCACGACGAACCATACCCGCTCATCTCTAGTTAACATGATTGCAGCACCCACGATAAGGGCACTTACCGCAGATTTTATTCAAGACCCCCTTAGGCTCAAACAGAAATCCGCGTAAAGGGCAGCTTGCAAGTTTATCGCAGGCTGTAACTGAATAGCCTCAGCAAACCAATTAGCCCACGGATTATTGAATCTGGCCCTAAATGTGTGTAGGTTTGGGGAGCAGGCCCCAGTGTGATCTCTCGCCCAGTGCACTAAAACGGCCAGATATGGATGGCTTTGTGTGTAAAAAAGACTGTTACACAAAAAAAATTACACATTAATTCTAATTGTGTGTTTAACACATTACACATCTGCTTGACACAGTAAAACAACCCTTGTTCATGAGTACTGTTCTCAGGGCCAGATTTACCGCTTGGCAACCTAGGTGCACGCCTAGGGCCCGGCAGTACCAAGGGGCCCATCTTCAGGCCACCCGAAATCCGGCCCTGAACGCAGGTCCATGAGCTATTGTCTGCGGGGGATGATCGGGGGTCCAGAGCTGCTAGCTGCCTTCTAGCTTTTGTGTCCCGCCTGCCCAGACTAGTATCCAATGGGAACACTGCCCAGCAGTCCCTTGTATGCGCACATGTGACATTTGTACGCCATGCAGCGTGCACACCAGTCAGCTCTCTCTTCTACTGTGCCTGATATTGATGTGCATTGGGAGTACAAACGCTCCTGCTAGGAAGCACGACCCTGTAAGTAAATTTCTAAATTTGATGCTGCAGGGAAACGGGAGACGGACTGGAAGGAGAGGTGTATTAAATTTATATATATATATATATATATTTTCCTGTTAAATATTTTATGTCCCTGTATCCTCCCTTCAGTTTCCCTACCCTCATCCACCCTGTAACTCCCCCTCAGTGTCCCTGCCCTCGCCCAGCCTGTAACTCTCCCTTCAGTGTCCCTACCCTCGCCCAGCCTGTAACTCCCCCTAAATGTCCCTGACCTCACCCTCCCTGTAACTCCCCCTCAATGTCCCTGCCATTACCATCACTGTAGCTCCCCCTCAGGGTCCCTGACCTCAGCCTCCCTGTAACTCCCCCTCAGTGTCCCTGCCCTCAGCCTCCCTGTATCTCCTCCTTAGTGTCCCTGCCCTCACCCTCTCTGTAACTTTCCCCTCAGTGTCCCTGACCTCATCCAACCTGTAATGCTCTCCTCAGTGTCCCTGCCCTCACCCAGCCTGTAACTCCCCCTAAGTGTCCCTGCCCTTAGCTTCCCTGTAACTTTCCCCTCAGTGTCCCTGACCTCACCCTCCCTGTAACTCCCCCTCAGTGTCCCTGACCTCACCCTCCCTGTAACTCCCCCTCAGTGTCCCTGCCCTTACCCTCACTGTAACTCCCCCTCAGGGTACCTGACCTCACCCTCCCTGTAACTCCCCCTCAGGGTACCTGACCTCATCCTCCCTGTATGTCCTCCTCAGTGTCCCTGCCCTCATCCACCCTGTAACGCTCTCCTCAGTGTCCTTGCCCTCACCCAGCCTGTAACTTTCCCCTCAGTGTCCCTGCCCTCAACCTCCCTGTATCTCCCCCTCAGCCTCCCTGTAACTCCCCCTAAGCATCCCTGCTCTCAGGCTCGTTGTATCCCCCCTCATTGTCTCCATCACGCATTCACATTCTCCATTTCTATCACTCACAATGATCCTCATTTGCCTGTACTCATAATTTACAGTATTCTTGTTAGTCACACTATCACTTACACTAAGTGTCATACAATCACACACAGTGTTACCATCACACACTCATCCTGATACTCATGCTAAGTAACACCCATTCGCCATCAATGTTCTCATCAAACTAAAAAAGCAGGAAAGAATGGTAGACCTGGATGTAGCGGGAGTAGTGGGACAAGTAGAACAAAGGTAAGGTGCAGTGCTGTCAGTGACTGGGGAGGCACCGGTTAGTATCAGCGCCAGATTTACACACACACACACACACACACACACACACACACACACACACACACACACACAATTTGGTGGTGAGTTTTGACTATAAAATTTATTGGAATAATGCAAAGGTGATATTAATAATACAAAATGAATATGACTAATACAAAGATAATATGAATAATACAAAGATGATATGAATAATACAAAGATGATATTTATAAGTTCTAAATATCATCTTTGTATTATTCTAATCATTTCTATAGTCTCTGGAGTATACTGAAATATAACTGGTGAGGATCTGTATCCTCTGCCTACCCTGACCGCACGTCACTGATAGATATATATATGCGCACAGGCCACTTCCGGTCGCGAGTGACCGGAAGTATGCTCCAAACGCGGAGTTAGGGTATAAAAGGACATGGGAATGCAGAGTGATTCTCTATAACCCCTGAGGAAGTCCCATTTAAGCTGATACAAGGGACGAAACGCGTTGGGCCAGCTTCCACTACCTCTCCAACGGCATGTACAACAGATAAGCTTGTTATAACTTTCTAAATTGTACGATTCCACCTGTATGGTTTTTTTTTTGTGTGATTAAAATTGTGAAAAACTATATCACACTATTAGTTCCCTTTTCTTTCTGTTTTTTTTCCTTGACGGAAAAAAACTTTTTTAAAGGTACTATATATTGCTAAGGAGTACCCTAAGGGAGAAGCATTCTTAAAAGGAGTGAGTTATTTACCTTCCTTTTTTTTTAAATTCATCACATGGGTGTGATTCTGATTATTATATTAGAAATCACATTTTCAATATAGTGGTTTTTTGAGACACTATAGGCACAAAGCACTTTATATAAAAACTCTTTTTGCAACATATCCACGAATAAGTCACTAGTCACTTTAGAACATTAAGAGCATTTTTTGCTGACACTTATCTTCCCTCTCTGCCTACGTGACTATACCTAAACCCCTCGCTGAGGGTGTCTGTACAAGGAGTAAAAGGACAAGGGAAGACGACCTTTTAGTCAATAAGAAAGTCTATGCTGCAGCCCCTACACTTGGGAGTGCTGATGGGAGTTGACATGAATGTTTATGCACAAATTATGTCATATTAATTCACTTATTGTAAACGTATAAGGTGTTAAGCGCTTGTTTTACATCCCTATTGCACATAATTTATTTATTTCACTGGTTTAATAAGCAGCTCCCTAGTTTACAATATGAGCTCATTGTGATCAAATCTAGGTGGCACTAGAACCCTTATGTGCCAAAAAATCTTTAGTGAAGATACCACAAACCAAAGTATTAATATTAACAATGATCTAGATAAAGAATTTTGGGATCTAGAAAAACTACTGATCAAGGAGACCAAAATTTGGTGGGACATTGCAGGTCTGGAACAATACTTAAAGGTTAACAGGATACCTAGAGGCCTAAGAGTTACTAAAACCCCAACTTTTGGGCAAAACAACGAGGATTTTGTCACCAGTTGGGACAAAATACTACATGAGTGTTCTTGTAAACTCATACAATTGATTGTGACGGAAAAGAAACGGGAACTAGTTAACCTAGACACTGAGCTGAAAAATAAAGATCAGTATCTAGAACCTCTAAAGAATAATGAGGATTATAAAATTAATGAAAGTGTACTAATTAAGAAAATGGAGAGGATAGAAAAGGAAGTGATTAAGAGAAAAAAGAAAAAATTCTCTCGAGACAAACAGGATTATCTCAACAATCATATTAAACATTGGAATAAAACAGACATACAAACAACAAGAAATTACAGAATGACCAATTACAACACGAGACAAGATGAAGGCTGGAGCACGGCGCAATTCCGACCGAGAAGACAAAACACCAGGAATAACTCTGCACAGAAGCCGAAAGAAATAGAGATCAGAAACAGATACGCTGCCCTAAATAGATTTATTTCAGAGAGTGATAGCGATTTTTTATCACCAGGAACACCACACTGGAGGGACAGATACAAAAGGATCTCTATAAAAGAGAGTGTCCATACCGCATCGCCTCTCAAAAGAACACTAGGAGAAGACGAGGAAGAAGAGCAGGGAAGCCAAAACCAAAAAAGAAAAAAGAACAGATATTGAACACCAACCTGAAGGACAAGGGTATTTTTAATATTTCAGATAGAATTCTCACAGATTCGGAAAAATCCCTCCTGACTAAAGGATTTTCGTTTGCACCCAGCAACAAACCTAATAGCTTCCAACTTTTTATAGATTTAAATAAGTTTGTTAGGAAGCTTACACTACAAAGGCATTTTTTAAAGAAGGACACAGATGCAGCAACCCATTATGAGACAAGTTTAAATAAATCGGGCCTTAAGAGGAACTCTAAGTACTATCCCCAAGAATCTAGAAGCAGCCTGATAGATGCCTTTTATGAATTAGTCAAACAAGACATATGCAAGGAAAATGTGCTCCTCAAAATCAAGGACAACCTGAGTAACTTTGAGAAAAACGCCCTAAAAATTCTCAAAGAGGATAACACCATAGTATTAAAGACAGCAGATAAAGGGGGAGGCTTGGTTATAATGAACCGTGTGGACTATGAGAAGGTGGTGCTAAGACTACTAAAGGATGAAAAATCATATAGGAGACTAACTAAAGACCCCACAGGGGAATGTCTGTCGGAGCTAAGAACTATATTATTGGAAGGACTAAGAAGTGACATCATTAATAAAGATGAGTATCAGTTCATGCTGAATACCAATCCTACCATTCCAATTTTATTTTATTGTCTTCCTAAGATTCACAAAAGTCTTACTAACCCACCTGGCCGCCCCATAGTAGCGGGAATAGATTCGGTTACCGCAAATGTGTCTGAGTATGTGGAAATCTTTCTACATAAGTATGTTGTAAAACTTGATTCCTATGTGAAAGACACCACAGCGATCCTCCAATGCCTGGAAAATTTTGAGTGGCAAAACAACTACCTTTGGGTGACTATCGATGTCCAATCACTTTACACATCCATAATACATCATCAAGGCATAGCCTCCTGTAGAGAATTCTTATCACAAGACCCCGAATTGAAGGAGGATCATAAGAATTTTATCTGTGATCTTTTTCTTTTTATATTAACACATAACTATTTCAAATTTTTAAGCGATTTTTATCTCCAGATCTGCGGGACTGCAATGGGGACAGTCTTCGCGCCCAGCTTCGCGAATCTGCATATGGGCTGCTGGGAAAAAAGTTACATATACAACAACAGGTTCAAGGAGAATATAGTCTTGTATCGAAGATACATAGACGATATCATAATTATCTGGAAGGGGGAGGAATCCCTCCTGATGGAGTTTATGGATTACATTGCAGTCAACGATCTTAATTTATCTTTTACTTTTAAAATACATAACAAAGAAATTGAATATTTGGATTTGGTACTATCTGCGGAAGAAGGAATTGTACTCTCACGGAATTACATAAAAAAGTGGATAAGAATAGCTATCTTCATTTTAAGAGCGGCCATCAGAAAAAATGGAAAACAAATATTCCTTATTCTCAATTTTGTAGGCTAAAAAGGAATTGTAAGAAGGAGGAAGATTTACAACAGCAAATGGCAACGTACGCCACTAGATTTGAAGACAGGGGCTACCCATCATCTGTGATTGAAACTGCGAAAGCAAAAACTTGTGAGGTAAAACGGGAAGATCTACTTACCTACAAGAACAAGGAAGACCTGGTTAATCAAAAATTCAACTTTGTCACCACATACAATACTGGAGAAGGAGTTCTCAAAAAAGCCATTAATAGACACTAGAACATTTTACGGACAGATGCGGTACTGAACCCTGTACTTCCTATACATCCAAGATTAATCTTTAGGAAAGCAAGGAACTTAAAGGAAATACTGGCTCCGAGTATGCTGAAACCAATTTGCATGGAGAGTACAGACAATTGCATGAAAACTACTGGCTTTTATAAGTGTAATCACTGCTGTATCTGCAAATACATACACAAGGATGGTAAACAATTCAGTAATATGGATTTGTCAAAGTCTTACAAAATTAAAGATATGATGAACTACTCCAGTACGTATGTGATATATGTCTTAGAATGTACCTGTGGCTTCAAATATAGAGGAAAAACAAAGAGACCTTTACGACTGAGAATACAGGAACACATTAGGGCCATCAAAAACAAGATGGAAAACCACTCAGTGCCAAGACATTTTAACAAATACCACAATGCGAATCCAGAAGACGTTAGCTTCAAAGCTATAGAACACGTTGTCCTGGGTGACAGAGGAGGAGATCGTGACAATAAATTAGCCAAACGAGAGATGTATTGGATTTATCAACTTAATACCCTGACCCCTGTAGGTCTCAACGAGTATTATGAACTAGCACCTTTTCTATAAGATAAGGGGAAAATACTAGCTTATATTCCCAAATAAGGCGGTAACACTGGGTTTGGACTATGAACTATGAAATGTCAGGAATTGTGCACTGTGGCACAAGTATAGTACTGGCGCTTCTGGTTTTTAGTGTACGGATATACTAGTGTACGTTTATATGGTTTAAAAAGTTTAAAAATTTCAAAAAATTTATATAAAATTTTTTATATCTCTTTTGGCATATTATACATCTCATATTATAAGTCTTTATCTAAATGATCCAATAATTTTATTACCAACATTATGTATATCTTTTATATACTACACCTTTTAAATGGTCCGAGAATTTTGTCTATTTTAATATATATTTTATATATATATATTTTGTATCCAATAAGAAAATATTTCTTATGGATTATTTTTATTTTTAAGGAATTTTATGTTTTGTGTTATGTCTTAATGAAATTGTAATGTATTAATTGGTTTGTACTCAAAGTTCGCCGTGCATTCCCTATTTGTCCTTATACTGTTAGAAATATGATTGCCATGGTCATAGTTATTCATGATATTACAAAAATGTATAACATGAATTACATATATAACAATCTTGTTGCCATCCCCAGTACATAATGATACCGAAAGTGAAGTGCATTATGGGCAATGTAGTCCTGGTTTGATCCAACTATAACACAGCGAGGATGCGGTGTTTGCAGGCATATGACCACTTCCGGTCATGCGCCGCCCTCTGCTAATAGACAAGCGGCACTTCCTGTTCGAGCACAAAGCACTGTGGAACACGTAGTTCCCTAGCGCTCACGCGGGATGAGCCGCGAGATCACGGCAATCGGGAGCATGCGCACAGGCCACTTCCGATCGCGAGTGACCGGAAGTATGCTCCAAACGCGGGGTTAGGGTATAAAAGGACATGGGAATGCAGGGTGATTCTCTATAACCCCTGAGGAAGTCCCATTTAAGCTGATACAAGGGACGAAACACGTTGGGCCAGCTTCCACTACCTCTCCAACGGCATGTACAACAGATAAGCTTGTTATAACTTTCTAAATTGTACAATTCCACCTGTATGGTTTTTTTTTGTGTGATTAAAATTGTGAAAAACTATATCACACTATTAGCTCCCTTCTCATTCTGTTTTTTTCCTTGACGGAAAAAAACTTTTTTAAAGGTACTATATATTGCTAAGGAGTACCCTAAGGGAGAAGCATTCTTAAAAGGAGTGAGTTATTCACCTTCCTTTTTTTTAAATTCATCACATGGGTGTGATTCTGATTATTATATTAGAAATCACAATTTCAATATAGTGGTTTTTTGAGACACTATAGGCACAAAGCACTTTATATAAAAACTCTTTTTGCAACATATGCACAAATAAGTCACTAGTCACTTTAGAACATTAAGAGCATTTTTTGCTGACACTTATCTTCCCTCTCTGCCTACGTGACTATACCTAAACCCCTCGCTGAGGGTGTCTGTACAAGGAGTAAAAGGATGAGGGAAGACGACCTTTTAAAGATACCACTGCGGGCTCATTTTGAGCATATTTCTGGTACGCATATATAATAAGAGCTGCACATTTAAGGAATATTCCATACCAGAGCACTGAAGGCGCAGAGACTTTATCCCTATTGAACATACATATATATATATATATATATATATGCCACACTATTGCAGCATTACAAAAAAGCATATCCACACTAGAATTAACAGTACAATCATTGTGTATATGTACATATTATTGCGTGTGTGTTTGTGTGTATATATATATATATATATATATATATAAATTATATATATATATAATTTATATATATATATATACAAACACACATGCAATAATATGTACATATACACAATGATTGTACTGTTAATTCTAGTGTGGATATGCTTTTTTGTAATGCTGCAATAGTGTGGCTTTTGGAAAGAGGGTAATAGCCAAATCCATCCTATGTATATTGATAAAGTCAGATCCACACACACACACCAGATCCACACTACACTAAATGTTCTTTTTCAAAGTATTTAGTAGGAATCCATCTTTTTCAATATACTTAGAGTCTGAATATGTAAAGGGCATTACAGTGTGGCATATTGTATAAGGGGCATTATAGTGTGTGGCATATTGTGCAAGGGGTATTACAGTGTGGGGCTTAATGTGTAAGGGGCGTCATGGTGTGTGGGATATTTTGTAAGGAGCAATACGGTGTGATGCATAACGTGTAAGGGGCATTACAGTGTGTGGAATAACATGTAAGGGGCATTACAGTGTGTGGCATAACATGTAAGGGGCATTACAATGTGTGGCATAACGTGTAAGGCGCATTACGGTGTGTGGCATAATGTGTAAGGGACATTGCAGTGTGGTGCATAATGTGTAATGTACGTTACAGTGTGTGGCATAATGTGTAATGAGCATTACAGTGTGGTTTATAATGTGTAAGGGGCATTACTGTAAGGAGGAAAAATGAAAAATAATTTAAAAGGGCATGAATCAGGAACGAAAATATAGAAACATGGATTGTTTGACAGAGGCAGACCCCAAACCGGTATATTGCCTAGGGCCCCATGAGGTCTTAATCCAGCTCTGACTGTTCCACAGTAGCTGTCACAGAGCTATTATTTTATGGCAGATATTCCTAGTATTTTATTATTTTTTGCTTCCTAATGTGCCATGAAAATTATCCTTTGTGCAATTTGTATGATGAAAATGGAATGCCGCATTCCAACCCACTGAAGTGCACTTCTATCCCATTGAGACTACATATGATGTAATTAGGTACGCAGCCTAGTACTGCTAGCCAATTTGTTTTACGCAGTGTGTGCCACTGTAGAGCACTGGTTTCTAAATAATAAGAATCACTTGTACATTTCTTTTATTCAATCTTTAATATTGCAGCTTGTATATATTGTAGCATACATGTAAAATGTCATTCACATATGATGAGCACATAGAGTGATAGGTGTTTTAGAGGAGGAATATTTGTCACTGTGATAAAATTAACCAATGTAAAAATGAACATGCCTAAAAAATTGAGATAAGCATAGAGTACATGTGTTGATGTCTACAGCAGAGGGGATGATGCAATTAACCAAAGCCTTGCTGGCAGAGCATGTCTTGGGTGTTTTTGCATTACGCATGCTCTTGGATGTTTTTGCATTATGCATGTTGGGTACTTGTGAGCACTCACAAGTACCTAGAATCATACGCATTTTATTGCCAACTACGTTTGTGACCAAATTGGCGTAACTTTGCTACAGTGGTGCATTCTCACATATGCAAAGTTCAGTGACAGTGTAAATATGCCTATTTTCAGTTCACCTCGAAGGAGGAAGTCTCATCAAAATTTTCATTTGCAGTTTCCTTAATCTCGAATGTGAATGAGAATCACCGTGCATGCGCGCAGTGGCTGCTGTGCATACCCAAATGCCTGATATTTGTTATTTTTGGACATTGCGTCCCATACTGAATGGAGGCCTGTCATACCTCCCAACTTTACGGCTGGAGAAAGCAGGACTTTGGCATGGCGTAGCCATGCCCAGCCAGGAAAAGGGGGTGTGGCCTCAGCAAAGAAGGCATGGCTTCGTGCGATCGCGAGCCATGCCCCCATTTTCGTCACTGAGGGGGCAGCGAGTGACAGGTGCCTCCCAACTGCCCCCCTTCCCACTGCTGGACACTGCGGCCTGCAGGTGGGACAGTCCCAAAAAATGGAGCTGTCCCGCGAAAATCGAGACAGTTGGGAGGTATGCTATGTTACTTGTCAATTAACAACGCCATCAGAGGAAAAGGGGATATGGGGCCAAAATTATGCAATTGTCATTAAAATGTGTCACATTGGCAGGGGCGTAACCGGTACTTTGTGGGGCCTATAGCAACATATTGTAGGGGCCTCTGTCCCAGTGCTTCTTGACATACACCTCTCTACAGCAGTTACTAATTTTAAGGGAAATTGGTATAAAAACCAGGGTCTGTGCCCTCCTAAGCCTCTGGGCCCCATAACAGTGGCTACTCTTGCACCCAATATAGATACAGCGATGCACATAAGTCCCACCCCTCCTCAGCATTCTACAATTCACAGCATTATGCCCGCCCATCCCATCCATTTCATTAGAAAGTGGAGAGCTGCCTACTCTTCTAGGGGTCTGGGGTACCCTCAAAATATATGGGAGTCTCCCGGACATCCCCAGAAGAGTAGGTAAGTATGGATAAATGGCGATGCAGTGCTCAGAACAGTGACAAATTGATTCATATGGCGAGATTCAAATGTTTTCAGCGCCGGAAGACAGTAGATGGCTCCCAACTTAGCTATTCAATTGTTTCTCCGTTCAGGCGCGATCAGCTGTAGCCGCTTCCCCCCCCCCCTTCCCGGGGGTAAAGAGCTGAGATGGATCTGATTCGTCATTTGGCTTTGGATTTGACAAACCGCCGTGACTGTCTTTGGATTTGGATTTTTTTCAAAAATGTACAAAAAAGCTAAAATCACATAATTTTTTTTTGTTCCTACAGTATTATTACAGCAGAGTATGAGCACATCGGCCAGTGACTCGGAAATAACATCTGCCGTGACTACCTCCAAAAAAGCACATTTCCCTTTAGGTCAACCCCCACAGGGGGTACAAACACGTTCAAACCGTACACTCATACTGGGCCGCGCAAGAGGACTCAGCGCTCGGGGCAGAACCAGAGGATCATATGTTCCAAAACATTTTGCGAGCCTGAATGAGCTGATCTTCAATCTTTCTTCCACCCCACTTACGGACCTTGAACATAGAGTGCTGGCGAAGGGACTGACATTTGTTCCTACTAATATCCCAGGTCCACTGGAATGGAAGGTGGACACTTACCGCTTAAGCAGGACCTTAAGAAGAAAAGAATATTTTAACAATAAGCCTCAAATAACCTCCACTAATATGATTCCCTATCAATTTCAGCGTATTATTCCTGGAATCCTTCCATACGGACATTTACACAGATGTTGGAGTTGGAGGGTAACCAGGCAGCAAGAGAGCCGATACATCCAAGTCTCCAAACAGGAACTACTGTAATTGCCCTTAGAGGGCTGGCAGAGAGGACAGATATAGTGATCTGCAAAGCGGACAATGGGGGCTATATAGTGGTTCAGGATGTAGAGGCATATATCAAAGAGTGTGATCGACAGCTCAGTGACACCATGAACTATAGGCAACTAAGTAAAGACCCCAAAAGGGAGTACAAATTTGAGTTACTTAGTTTGAGTTGATTAGAAGTTAGTTTTTGTTGAGTTCCAGAGATCAGGACACTATCTCACCTGAAATATTCTCAGCCTTTAGGGTGGAGTTTCCCAAGGTACCCTTGTTTTACACTGTACCCAAGGTACATAAATCCTAGATTGATCCGCCTGGCCGCCCGATAGTGTCGGCCAGGGGATCATTGTATCATCCTATTTCGGTACTTTTGGATGCGTACTTGAATCCTTGTATACAGGCTTTGCCATCCTATCTTAAGGACACAACGTCCCTCCTACTCCAACTACAGGAGTTGGGCGAGCTGCCGGAAAATACTGTATTGTGTAGTGCGGGTGTCACTAACCTCTACACCTGCATCCTACATGATGCAGGTGTGGAGGCGGTGAGATCATTGATTCAAGATAATGAGTTATACTTGGCCCTGAAATTGAAATTTTTTTTAGACTGTTGTTCTTAGTTCTCAGTAGGAATGATTTTGTGTTTAATGGGAGCGTCTTCCTGCAGGTGGCGGGGTGTGCGATGGGGTCAGCAGTGGCCCCATCGTACGCCAATGCCTTCATGCATCAGGTGGAGAAGCAGATGTTTTATTTAAATTCTGGAGTAATGTCAAAGATTATTTACTATAGACGATACATAGATGACCTGCTAGTGTTCTGGCAAGGGTCAAAGGAAGATCTTATTTTGCTTTGGGATGAACATAACAGCACATCACATGTGGTCAAGGTCACCTATATCTTGGATGAGTTGAACATTAATTATCTGGATGTGGCAATCACACATAAGGATAATCATGTGGCTACTTCAATTTATGTTAAGCCGACCGACAGAAACATCCAGTTGAGTCATCACAGTTTTCATCCACTGGTGTCACTTAAAGGGTTACCGTACTCGCAATTTTTGCGAGTGCGAAGAATTACTTCAGACCCAGATGAAACCATAATAGCATTAGATAAATGCTCAAGAAATTTGCTGAACGTGGTTATCCCATTAGAGAATTAGAAAAATCAAGAGCCCGAGCTATGAGTCTTTTACGCAAGAACAAACATTAAGATCTAAGGTCAGGAATTCAGAGCAGGTAAACAATAGGGTGACATGGGTTAATAAATACACCACTAAAGAGGGCGAAAAGAGGGTGAAGCAGCTGTGACCTATAGTAAAAACAGGTCCGGCATTGTCTTGTCTAGCGGAGACTAGCTTAATGCCCAGTTTTACACGTGGCATGAACATAGGTGACCGTGTCATGAAATTAGACATTACTTATATGACCAAAAGTAATGAGTCCCATTTCCTAAGATAATGCTTTAGGTGCTTGGGCTGTGCAATGTGTAATACCCTGATAACTGGAACTACCTTTAACCATCCTCTAACTGGCAAAAAAATGAAAATCAATCACAGATTAACTTGCACTACCACACATGTGGTTTACTTCCTCACTTGCCCGTGCAGCTTTGCCTATGTGGGCAGGGCCATACAACAATTTCGGGAGAGGATGGCACTACATCATAGCGCCATCAAAAAGGCGCATAAGAAGGGACATAGTGCGCAACCCTTTGCTCACCATTGTCTGGTGTCTAAACATGGAGTTGCCAGTATAAGGGCAATATTCATAGACCATGTCCCAACTTCACTTAGGGTAGGTAATCGGGACAAAATATTGTTGCAGAAGTAGTCCCGGTGGATTTACACCCTTGGGACTCTTTCTCTTGGGACTCTTTCTAAATGAAAATCTGGGACTCCAATGTTTTCTATAGGTCATTTATTGTTATTTTGTTAATTATCAGTATGGATTAAGCATCATTGGATTAAGAAATTTGTAGTGTTATTCTGTGATAGGGTAACATTTTCTTATGCTTTTTTATAATGACAAAGGGATGTTAATTCCATATGAAAGCTATTGATTTATATCATAGCATTTAAGAGAATAGTTCTTTAACTGTTGGGGCACGAGTTCTCTCTTGTCTATTACATATGTTCCAATTTTTAGCAAACATAGACTGTTGTATTTGTAATATGTTAATTTTTATTGTACATTTATTCACAGCTTGTGATCATGACATAGACCAGTGTTTATCGGTTGTCATGGAAATTCCCCTGCAACACGGCGCGCCGTGACGTCACAGCCGAGCGACTCTACGATGCATGATCATTGATTGGATTCCCCCACTACCACGAGGTGGTGACCGGGGGAGGCTCCTCTTAAAACGCGAGGCATATTGGATCCACTTTTTGGGGACAGTGTCGCTGAAAGGACTTAATGAACAGAATCCTCTACATATATTCTGTGATTCAGGCAATGTAGACTCCAATGAGTCCTGCTTTATTTTTCAACAGTGCAGGAATTGTCCAGTCTATTGAGCATGTCATCTATTTAGTCCTCTGATCCCTGTCTAACATTATTATTATTATTTTTTTGTTGTTGATATAGATATGTACATGTGTATATTATATGTACTGACATTTTTATATGTTTTTATATGTTTTGTATGTGTTTCTTATATTTCACTACTTTAATATGGTGGGGTATATTTCTTTGCATAATGCTTTAAAAATTGTAAATGGGGCAATTATTAAATGCCCACATGTAACACTGTGGAACTATATATGCCTGGGAGATTAGTAGCCTACATGTATGTGATTAGCTCACGCTATGATTATACATTATTACCTCTAATAAGTCTGTAACCTGTTTTATCTAATTTCTGTATTGAGTGCCAATCTGTTATGGTAAAAATGTCTGTCTGGTTCACAGTTGTATGATATTCCGTTAAAATTCACTATGTCATGGGTGATCCACATGACACATTTTTGACTGTGTTTTGGTGGGTTGCTATGTTACTAAGTCCAGGAAGGATGCTGCGCCGGACTGGAAGCGCATTGCACTCCACTCCGGCGTTATGTGGTCCATAAGAGGCAATACATAATTAAGACTATCTCCACGTGACCCGGTGGAGCCATTGATTGAATTGTTTGGTCTGTTACCTAGCTACGCGGTACAGGAAGCACACGACGCGGGGCAGGAAGTGATATGCGTTCCAGCTCGGCGGCGTGCATTCCACCGAGGGGATTGAATGACTGTGATAATCTGGACATAGATGCTAAGTTATGGAATAAGCAGGTGATTTGACAGGGATTTCGTTGTTATATAGTGAGGTTATTGGTGAGATATAAGGGATAGTATGGCTAATATATGCACAGTTGGTGTGTTAATTGGATGATTGGTTTACTGGTGGGCGTGACTGCTCTTATGGTATTTATAGTTCCACAGTGGAACAATGGTGCAGGGGGATGGCAGTCTGATGCAAAAGGTACTGATATGGACCGAAACATTGACCTTGACCCTGTGATTATGTGAGACTGGATTAAAGATCACTTTTGCCTATATGAAAAAGTCTGGTGAGTGCATTCCTATAAAGAATATTTGTGTTATGAGATCCTGTCTACGTGGGAGAGGACTCTGAATTATGCACCCCAGCAGCTGTGACCATTAAATTTGTGAGTGCAACTTTACATACTAACTATATATATATATATATATATATATATATATAAAAACAAACAGATCTGAGGTTGCTTACATGTATGGTACCGTTTAGATAATATTAGTACATCAGTTTAAAACAAAACAGTTTTCAATTACATAGAATAAAATTTATTCATAAAAGTACAGAATAAAACATAGTATGTCTTTGTGATTTTACAGAGGACGTCTTCGGATATATCCGGTTTTACATTCAGTTTTTAGTGTATTTCTTTATTGAAACATACAATACAGAAATAGAACAATAGATCGACCCAACGCGTTTCGTCCCTATCGGGAGTTCATCAGGGTACTTTATCTAAACAATAAAATAGAACAACTGAATATATGAACAGTACCAATTTCCAAATGTATAGGATTCTTTACAACATTTGTGAAACCATACATACCAAAATGCTCAAACAATGATGTGAAGAAAATCTGATGAAATGTATAAACCTTTGTTAAAACCAGGTTATCTGGATATGATACCTAGTTAATGAATAATAAATTACTTTAGACTATAAAATAAAGAAGATAGAAAATAGGTGGTGGTGAGAAGAAATGAGGATACATACCAGACTAATAACTAGTATCAAAAATCTCAGCGTGATGTGGCTCCATTACTGAAAAAAGTGTCCATACACTATTATGCAGTATCTCAACGATGATCTAAAATGACCTATATAAATGAACATAGTGGGAGGAGTTAATTATACACTCTCAAAGTGAAAGTGAGGGGAAAGACTATAATACATACCGCTATGGAATGCAGATAAGTCTCTACCACTGAACTGTAGTAGATGTAGAACAGCCTTCTGCACATATAATAATATAGGGATATGTCTATAAAGGGAATTAACATCATTTTAGGGATCTTTCAACTGGTGCTCAATCGAAAAATTGATCCAACTCGACTGAACAGCCATTTGGGGAAGTAAATAATTTACCAAAGCAAGATTAAATACATTACAATAGTAATACAATAGCGCATATAGTGCAAATAAAGAATATAATGCAAGATTATTAAGAAGGTATTAATTTAGCATCAAAATTCACAGGTAATGATAGATATTAATTATTGCTAAAACATAGATGTAGCATAAAATTACACAGATATTCAAAAGGGATATTAAATCCAGTTTTTTTAGATAAAAATGTCAATTACTAATAACAAAAATATAGTATAGAAATATATAGGATACTTAAAATAAGATTTTATATCCAGTAGTTTTAGAATACAAAAATAAGAAAAATCTATATAAGGGTGGTGTGCTCCTCTCAGAGTTCAGTGAATAACTGAGAGAGGGCATATGAGGGACTATTTATACCCCTCTGGTTTGTGACCTCACTTCCTCCTATAGTTACCTATGGAGTAATCTAATGAAGTGAATACAGGTGCAATAAGGAAGGTAGAAGAATTATTTTAACTGATTCACTGCTAGTTTCATCCATACAATTCAAAAGTAAGATTAATCACACATAGGGAGGCCAATCCCGGGGCATTTTTTCAATCCCGGGATTCGGGATTGAAAAATGCTCAATCCTGGGATTCCCGGGATCCCGGGATTGCAGAAGGGATCAGTGTAGGGAGCAGGAAAAGTATATGTGGAGGGCAGCAAGGCAGGGTAGATGTAGGGAGCAAGGGAGGGTGGGTGCAGGGAGCATGTAAGGAACAGGAAGGGAGGTTGGGTGTAGGGAGCAGCGGGAGAGTGGGTGTAGGCAGCAGCGGGAGGGTGGGTGTAGGGAGCAGCGGGAGAGTGGGTGTAGGGAGCAGCGGGAGGGTGGGTGTAGGGAGCAGCGGGAGGGTGGGTATAGGGAGCAGCGGGAGAGTGGGTGTAGGGAGCAGCGGGAGAGTGGGTGTAGGGAGCAGCGGGAGGGTGGGTGTAGGGAGCAGCGGGAGAGTGGGTGTAGGAAGCAGCGGGAGGGTGGGTGTAGGGAGCAGCGGGAGGGTGGGTGTAGGGAGCAGTGGGAGGGTGGGTGTGTAGTGAGCATGTAAGGTACAGGAAGGGAAGGTGCCGGTGGGTGTAGCAAGCAGAGGGAGGATGTCAGGAGCAGACAGTGTGGGTGTAGGTAGCGAAGATAAACACTTACTACTTACGGGCGGGCCGCGGGCACCAGCCATGGACACACACACACACTGACCACGCTGGCAGCATTTCAAACGTAGCGCTGGCCGCCAGCCAGTCAGAACTGTCCGCCAGCCAGTCAGAACTGGCAGTCCGGCAGCCAATCAGGGGCCGCGGCTTCTGCCGCTTCCCTGATTGGCTGCCGGTCTGCCAGCTCTGATTGGCTGGCGGCCGGCGCTACGTTTGAAATGCCGCCAGCGCGGTCAGTATGTGTGTGTCCATAGCTGATGTAACTCCCTCGCTGACAGCCGGGCAGCGCTGAGCTATAGTGCTCAGCGCTGTCCGGCAAAACTGCGCATGCGCACTCTAATCCCGTGAGTCCCGGGATTGGAGGCTCCAATCCCGGGATTCAAATCCCAGGATTTTTGGGCCCAAATCCCGGGATCCCGCCGATCCCGATCCCGGGATTGGCCTCCCTAATCACACAGGGAATATACCAAAATAATAATAATAATAATAATAATAATGATAATAATAATAATTATATATATATATATATATATATATATATATATATAAATAAAATATAAAATCCAGATTACATATCACTAGGGGACTAACAGGTTAAAAAACATGACTAATTTCATTAAAGGGCAGTGCTAGGGAATAGTATTGATGACGGACTAGATATTTTATTAAGGGGAGACAAATTAATTAAAGGGACAGTGCTGGTGAATAGTAATGATTATAAACTAAATATTTTAAATATTTTATTGAGGATAAGCAATTCGGCCTATTGTTTATGGACTAAATCTAAAGTGGCTATATCTATAGTGAACATAACTGCAATTAAAGGGACATTACTAATAAAATGAAATTAGTGATAAACATAATTATTAATAGGAGGCTATTCTTCATACTTTAAAGGGCTAAGCTTAAAATAGTTAATGAGTAGTGTCTCATACTACTTTATAAGTGACTAAATAGATACACTTAGAGATACTTTAAAAAAAAACTAAGCATAAATAGGTGAGTGAATAATGTTCCATTGTATAAAATAGTTAATGAATAGTGTTTTTTTCCTACTTTATAAGAGGCTAAATAAGTGCACTTATAGTAGTTATACTTTTAAAGAACTAGGCATAGAAAGATAAGTGAATAGTGTTCCATCATACTTTATAAAGAGCAGTTTATAAATATTGGATTAATTACATAGTAATATGACAATACATAGTAGTTTCTGAACTAACCTTATTACTATACAAAGGTGACAGAAGGGTAAAGTGAATTTTAACAGAAACCTATATAGCTCTGTATAGTAAAAGTAGCAGTCCAGGTGACCCTATAATTTCCATTGCCTACTTATTTAAATAGCAGTGAATGTCTAAACTGCAACTTCGAGTGTTAAACAATAGATACATGGTCATCATTTCAATGGATAATCAGTTTACAAAAAATATTCATTCACCCATAGAACAGAACAGGAATCAATCAACTCTATCATAAGGATTAATATATCAGTGTGATTAATATTAATACATAAACATATAGGTATGGGGGGGGGGGGGTTAATATCTCCCCTCTAAATGGAAGGGAAATGAATATTCTTCAATGGCCTAAGAAAAAGGTGAAAATCACTAATTTCATAGCAGAAAGTACAGAGTGAATAGACTAAAAGTTGGCCTATAAGAAGGAGGCTACATCTATACCCTCATTAAGACTGTAAGGAGAAAGTGAGTTAAGTGTATAAATCCAAAAGCTTTATTTATTTATTTTTGCCAAACTAAGGTCTCTATTACCTCCCCCTACTGGTTCTTTAATATGCTCTAGTATTGTAAAACGGAAGGTAGATGGAACAACCTCTGATTGATGTTTTTCAGCATAATGACGAGGTAAACTGTGGGTCTTAATTTTATTTTTTAGATTGCGCATGTGTTCCTGTATTTGGATTTTTATCTGTCTCTTGGTCTTTCCTACGTATATCAGTCCACATCCACATGTGATTTTGTACACAACGTATTCAGAGTTACAGGTGACCAGGCAATTTAGCATGTACATTCTACCAGTATCCAGCTTAAAATTTGAACTTAATGTGACCATGAAATTTGTGGCAAATGCACCGATTGCAAGGTATGCAGCCAGACTTTTTAGTTATTAAAAAGTTCTTATTACATGAATCTGGGACTTTATTCTGTTGCAATTTACTAGGTGCAAGAATGCTCTTAAGATTCATAGATTTACAAAAAAACAAGTTTGGTTTGGGGGGAAGATGAGGACCCGGAACGGGATCTTTCAGGAGGATCCCCCAATGATGATCCAAGACTTTTCGTACAAGGAAATTTTCCTTGTTGAACTGAGTAATAAATGGTCTATGATGCCATTCTTTTTTCGATTTCAGTTTGGGTGTCAATAAATCATCCCTATGTCGAAGAGATGCCTTTATTTGTGCATCATCAATTAAAGATAGATCGTAACCTCTTTGGATAAAACGATCATATAACACTTGTGATTGAATCCAATAGCCTTGAATGTCACTACAGTTTTTCCTGATCTGAAGGAACTGGGAAAAGGGGACCAATTTTTTCCAAGTTGGATGGTGGCAACTTGACTAAGGAATGAAGCTATTGGCATCTACTGATTTGAAATATGTTCTTGTTTGTATTGGTTCTCCAGGGGTACTGATCAGTTCCAAATCCAGATATTCAATATTAGTTTTGTCTATCTTATGAGTAAATTGCAAATTGTTATCATTGACATTGATATAGATATAAATTCATTGATTACTCCAGGGTCACCTCTCCAGATGATTATAATATTGTCAATGTACCGTTGGTACAAGACGATATACTCCTCATACTTTGAGCCATAGACAGAAGCTTCTTCCCATTTGTTCAAGAAAAGATTTGCATAGGAAGGGGCAAATTTTGTCCCCATAGCCGTTCCATGCCATTAAATTCAAAATAGTTGTGTTCCAGAATAAACTGAATACAATCAAGAATAAAGGCGATTTCTTTCTGTTCTGACTCTTGGCCTGTCTCTAAGGTGGTTCTAGTAGCTTCTATCCCATTTGTATGTGGTACAGAGGAGTAGAGAGCTTGGACCTCACTAGTCAACCAGTTCATTTCAGAAGTCCACACTAGGGGGTATATTTACTAAAATTCATATTTTTCTGAATTAGGTTAAAGTTCAAACACGAATGACATCGAATGTGTGAATTTGCAACATTTTGAAATTTTTACGCCTCATTTACTATGCTGTCGTATTCTGCATTTTCGAGTTTTTCGATGTCGATGTCATTCGTATTTTCGGCCAGTGTTTTACGGGAGTGAATAGTAAAACACTGCCAACATTAACACAATGAATTTCGGCCGGATCTGTGAGATCCGTGCAGGGCTTCATTGTGCACCTTTTATAAAAAAAATAAAGTGTTAAAAATCAAGAAAAAATTTGCGTGGGGTCCCCACTCCTAAGCAAAACCAGCCTCGGGCTCTTTGAGCTGGTCCTGGTTGAAAAAATATGGGGGGAAAATTGACAGAGGTTCCCCCATATTTAAATAACCAGCACCGGGCTCTGCGCCTGGTCCTAGTGCAAAAAATATGGGGGACAAAAAGCGTAGGGGTCCCCCGTATTTTTTTAACCAGCACCGGGCTCCACTAGTCAGAGAGATAATGCCACAGCCGGGAAACACTTTTATCTTGGTCCCTGCGGCCCTGGCATTAAATCACTAACTAGTCACCCCTGGCCGGGGTACCCTGGAGCAGTGGGAACCCCTTAAATCAAGGGGTCCCCCCTCCAGCCACCCAAGGGCCAGGGGTGAATCCCGAGGCTGTCCCCCCATCCAAGGGCGGCGGATGGGGGGCTGATAGCCAAGTGTAAAAATAAAGAATATTGTTTTTTGTAGTAGAACTACAAGTCCCAGCAAGACTCCCCCGCAAGCTAGTACTTGGAGAACCACAAGTACCAGCATGCGGGGGAAGAAATGGGCCCGCTGGTACCTGTAGTACTACTGCAAAAAAATACCCAAATAAAAATAGTACACACACACCGTGATAGTAAAACTTTATTACATACATGCATACCGACACACACATACTTACCTATGTTGACACGAAGCAGTCGGTCCCCTTCTCCAAGTAGAATCCACGGGTTACCTGTCAATAAAATTATACTCACAACAATCCAGTGTAGATCGGTCCTCTTCTACTTGTAATCCTCGTACTTGGCAAAACAATAAAATGCAAAACCCGGCCAACGCACTGAAAGGGGTCCCATGTTTACACATGGGACCCCTTTCTCCGACTGCCGGGACCCCCCCGTGACTCCTGTCAAAGCGGGTCCCTTCAGCCAATCAGGGAGTGCCACGACTTGGCACTCTCCTGATTGGCTTTGCGCTCCTGAGCTGACAGTCAGGCAGCACACGGCAGAGATGCAATGTAGCGCATAGGCGCTACATTGTATCCAATGGTGGTAACTTTGCGGTCAGCGGTAGACCACAAGAGTGACCTCACATAGCCTCGCGGTCTACCGCTGACCGCAAAGTTCCCACCATTGGATACAATGTAGCGCCTATGCGCTACATTGTATCTCTGCCGTGAGCTGCTTGACTGTCAGCTCAGGAGCGCACAGCCAATCAGGAGAGTGCCAAGACGTGGCGCTCCCTGATTGGCTGAAGGGACCCTCTTTGACAGGAGTCACGGGGGGTCCTGGCAGTTGGAGAAAGGGGTCCCATGTGTAAACATGGGACCCCTTTCAGTGCATGGTCCGGGTTTTGCGTTTTATTGTTTTGCCAAGTACGAGGATTACAAGTAGAAGAGGACTGATCTACACTGGATTGTTGTGAGTATAATTTTATTGACAGGTAACCCGTGGATTCTACTTGGAGAAGGGGACCGACTGCTTCGTGTCAACATAGGTAAGTATGTGTGTCGGTATGCATGTATGTAATAAAGTTTTACTATCACGGTGTGTGTGTACTGTTTTTATTTGGGGGTTTTTTGCAGTAGAACTACAGGTACCAGCGGGCCCATTTCTTCCCCCGCATGCTGGTACTTGTGGTTCTCCAAGTACCAGCTTGCGGGGGAGGCTTGCTGGGACTTGTAGTTCTACTACAAAAAACAATATTCTTTATTTTTACACTTGGCTATCAGCCCCCCCTCCACCGCCCTTGGATGGGGGGGAGAGCCTCGGTCTTCCCCCCTGGCCCTTGGGTGGCTGGAGGGGGGGACCCCTTGATTTAAGGGGTTCCCACTCCTCCAGGGTACCCCGACCAGGGGTGACTAGTTAGTGATTTAATGCCAGGGCTGCAGGGACCAAGATAAAAGTGTCCCCCGGCTGTGGCATTATCTCTCTGACTAGTGGAGCCCAGTGCTGGTTAAAAAAATACGGGGGACCCCTACGCTTTTTGTCCACTGTATTTTTTGCACCAGGACCAGGCGCAGAGCCCGGTGCTGGTTGTTTAAATATGGGGGAACCCCTGTCAATTTTCCCCCCATATTTTTTCAACCAGGACCGGCACTGGTTTTGCTTAGGAGGGGGGACCCCACGCAAAAATAAATTCAGATTTTAAACACTTTCCCACCCCTTCCCACTGATAAATATGCACGGATCTCATGGATCCGTGCATGACTATCAGAAAACGGTAAAAAAAAGCAGGTCTGTTTTAAAACTGCTGTTTTTTACGTTTTGTATTTTTTCACGGCAGTGTTTGGCTATTGCCGGCAGTGTTTGTGAAATAGAATTTTTAGTAAATTACCGAGTTCTATACCTAAACAGCCATGTTTGACCGATGGTGTATTCATTCGTATTTTTTTTCTTTGACTACCAAAAAAATGCGAATGCCCTTATCACTGCCGAGATTTGAGTTTAGTAAATTTCCGAGATAACACTTTGAAGAAAAAACACCAAATCGGTCAAAATCGGGAGCTTAGTAAATATACCCCTACCCTAATTTTTTGCAATATTGATGTTGAGTCTTTTAGATGAGATCTATTTTTTAACATATAAGGTTGTAATTTAGGATCTATATAATGTGACAGGTTAGAAGTCAAAGAATCTATACCAGCAATGATAGGTCTTCCTAGGGGGTGATCCTTGTTTTTATGGACCTTAGGGATGTGGTAAAAGATGGCAATCTTGGGAAATTTCACCAATAAATAGTTGTATTCTTCAGTGCAGAGACATCCTTCCTTAAGTCCTTTATTGAAAGATTAGATTGAGAGTTTACTGAGCTGTTCGTAAAACTCATTGGTGGGATTTTTACTCAGTTATTTATATGTACTTTTGTCTAGTAAAATATCTAAAATCTCATCTAAAAGACTCAACATCAATATTGCAAAAAATTAAAGATCTAGTGTGGACTTCTGAAATGACCTGGTTGACTATTGACGTCCAAGCTCTGTACTCCTCTATACCACATATAAAGGGGATAGAAGCTACTAGAACCACCTTAGAGACAGGCCAAGAGTCAGATCAGAAAGAAATCGCCTTTATTCTTGATTCGCCTTTATTCTTGATTGTATTCAGTTTATTCTGGAACACAACTATTTTGAATTTAATGGCAACTTTTACCTTCAAACGCAGGGAACGGCTATGGGGACAAAATTTGATCCTTCCTATGCAAATCTTTTCTTGAACAAATGGGAAGAAGCTTGTCTATGGCTCAAAGTATGAGTAGTATATAGTCTTGTACCAACGGTACATTGACTATATTATAATCATCTGTAGAGATGACCCTGGAGTAATCGATGAGTTTATATCCTATATCAATGTCAATGATAACAATTTGTGATTTACTCATAAAATAGACAAAACTAATATTGAATATCTGAATTTGGAACTGATCGGTACCCCTGGAGAACCGATACAAACAAGAACATATTTCAAATCAGTAGATGCCAATAGCTTAATACCTTATTCAAGTTGCCACCATCCAACTTGGAAAAAATCGGCCCCCTTTTCCCAGTTCCTTCGGGTCAAGAGAAACTGTAGTGACATTCAAGACTATTGGATTCAATCACAAGTGTTATATGATCGCTTTATCCAAAGTGGTTACGATCTATCTTTAATTGATGATGCACGAATAAGGGCATCTCTTCGAGGTAGGTATGATTTATTAACACCCAAACTGAAATCGAAAAAAGAATGGCATCATAGACCATTTATTACTCAGTTCAACAAGGAAAATTTCCTTATACGAAAAGTCTTGGATCATCATTGGGGGATCCTCCTGAAAGATCCCGTTCTGGGTCCTCATCTTCCCTCCTAACCAAACTTGGTTTTTCGTAAATCTATGAATCTTAAGAGCATTCTTGCACCTAGTAAATTGCAACAGAATAAAGTCCCAGATTCATGTAATAAGAACTTTTTAATAACTAAAAGGTCTGGCTGCATACCTTGCAATCGGTGCATTTGCTGCAAATTTCTATTCACTTATCTTTCTATGCCTAGTATAACCATGAACAGGGAGCACTCCATTCAATAGAGCTCCGTTTTAATAGTTTTAATCCCCAACTGTCAGCAGTCTGTTTGGGCAGGTACACTACCCCTGACACGGGGTGACAAACTACCTGTGACGGAGGCTTGGTTGCGGGGCCGGGGGTCACTTCGTGCGGCCCTGCGAGTTGAAGCCTACCTCACTATGTGAAGTCGGGGACTTGGGTCGCTTATGGTCCCGAACCGGAAGTCCGCCAGAAGCCAGAGCTGTCCTGCCTGCCTGATAGCCTCTGCCTGCCGGAGACCCGGCACTGCCCGCCGCGGCTCCCATCCTGGTCCTCCTGCTGACGATGTGAGACAGCTGGACGTCTCCCTCTACTGTGCCCTGCAGCGTGCACTCTGTCTACTACTTCGCTGAGGCGACGGACTGCCGTAGCTCCCCATAGCGGTCACCAGCGCGGGTGCTGGTCTCTCCTCTGCTCTGGGTCTGCTGATTCCCCTGCTGCTGGTGCCTGCTCCTGGAGAACCAGTGGGGGCTCTCTTCTGCTCCGGGCTGCTGACTGCTGCTGACTGCTGGAGCTCCCAGTGATCCCCTCCTAAGCTGTGAGTAGCTCCTTCTGCTATGTGTCAGCTGAGGCTGACCTTTATCTATGTGCTGCAGCCTCCACACTGCTCAGCTCCAAATTTACTTTGGCACACATACTCCTAGGTGCTTTTACAGGGGATTTTCTGTGACTTTTGCTGTGTATTGTTCCTCCATTTTGCATTAGCTGAACATCTTATTATTCCCACTCTCTGGAACTTTGCTCAACTACACTATCTCAGACGTCTCTCCCCATGATCGCTGACATGATATGAGGGCTCCCAACTAGCTATGCTGTCTCACTAGCATGGGAATGTGTCCCCCGTCATCCTTCTAGACAATGGTGTTGTCCTTTAAAATGGTCTTTTCGCTCATCCTCTTCTGATGGCCAGAGGCAAGAAAAATCAACAGGTAAATTCTGCCCGGTCTACACGTAGTAATACTTCCCAATCGAATCTCCGGTCCTACTTATCTAAACTGCCAGTTGCTGACCCTTCTCCTGCTACGCCTGATGATTCTATCGGTCCTCCCACAATGGTCCATTCTCCCCCGTCTGGTGATCTGCAAACTCAAATGTCCCAACTACGGGGTGAGATTGGAGAAATTTTGACGCACGTCCGCTCCCTTCCTTCTAAACAAGGCATGCAAGCTCTTGAATGCCGCCTACAGGACTCTCTCCAGACCCAGATCTCATCGGTGCAATCCAATATAAAGCATCTAGGAGCTAGAATAGTCTCTCTGGAGGAAGAGAAAGTTCAGTGGAGGACCAACTACTCCATCTCCGTGACGTGGTCTCCCAACAAGGGTCTGACATGATATTGATGCAGAATAAATTAGACGACCTGGACAACAGAGGCCGTCAAAATAATATTAGAGTCCGGGGCCTCCCTGAAGCAGTCCCTCCATCCGGCCTTATTGACGCTCTTAACAAAATATTCAGAGAGATCCTAGGCCTGGACCCCAAAAATTCTATTGAATTCGACCAGGCCCATAGGGCCCTCAGACCGAAAGGGCCAGCTTATGACCGCCCGAGGAACGTCATTTGTAGACTCCACTATTTCTCACAGAAAGAGGAGATTCTTCATAAGATGCGTGATTTGGAGGGAGTCAACTTCAATGGTACCCGAATCCAAATTTTCCAAGACCTCTCATGGCGTACGCTCCAACAGCGGAGGTTGTTGAAGCCTTTGACAGAAGCGATGCGCAAACGTGACCTGAAGTACAGATGGGGTTTCCCATTCTCCTTACAGGTGTCCCGCGCTGATAAGCTCCTCTCTCTCCAATCTCCGGCGGATTTTCCTGGCTTTTGCTCTGCTTTAGGCCTAGAAGATATTTCCCTCCCTGATTAGCAAGCTTTTATTCTCCCTACCGTGGCCCCAGCCAACCCGGCCAGAAGAGAGAGGTGGCATCAGGTCCAGAATCCTAAAAGGAAATCCAAGGATGGAGTCCCTTTTCAAATGTGGACGCCACCTGACGGGAGTATGGCCGGTGTGCTTATCTGGGATCAGATCTCGTCAGTCTCCCCTTTCGGGTTTGCAGACTGACCCCCGTGAGGCTTCCCTGATTGTTTTATTTTATGTACTGTATATTACGTACCTTACTCTGACCTCTTTTTTTTTTCTTCCTCTGTGCTTCAATGTTTCACTTTTTCACTTATCCTGAAAAGACCTATATTGTTATTGTTTTAGTTCTATACCGATAACACCGGTTGTCTTAGTTTATTACATTATACTTAAAATGTTTATCCTATAGGATGGCGGAGCCGCGGCCCCCTAGTGTACGCTCTACCGCCATGGTTTTCCCGAGACAGAGGCACCCCTATGGTCCCTTTCTTGTCCGGATGCGGTATTCTACTGTTCAACTTACTGATAGGCGCGGCGGCTCTCGCCGGCGCCCGACCGTTGCTAGGCAACGTGCCCGGCGTGTCACGGCCGCCGCGCCTCCTCCTGTCCCTGCACGGCGCCTAGCAACGCTGGGATGCCGTGCGCGCTGAGCCGCACGGCGCCTAGCAATGCCGGGACGCTGTGTGCGCTGAGCCGCCGGGTCCCTGGCAACGCTGGGACGCCGTGTGGCCTTAGCCGCTGGACCTTTAGCAACGGGGATGCCACAGGCTAACCGCGTTCCCCGTTGCTTCCTATCAATCAATCAATCAATCCACCTGACAGCTCTGGTCATGCAGCAGGGCAGCTGCACGACATTACTAATTGAGCTTCGCTGCAGCTATTGGAGGGCTCCTTGTTATATTCTCCCTCAGTGCCTGACACAGACGCCGGTGATAGCTTCCTGTGTGCTGTTCCTGCTCTGCAGAAGTCCTAGTCCAGCGTGCTGTTATCTGGTCGATTCAGTTCCCTGTGGTCCTGAGCCCTGGTGTTCGGAAGCCGGTCATGGGAGTCTTTCCAGTGTTCCAGTTGGTTGTAACCTGTGCCTGTCATCTCGGGGTTCTTGTTCATTTGGTTACTCTCCCGGTGTCGTGAGTAGCGGCATCTGCCGCGTCTTGCGGCCTAGGCCGCAGTATTCTTTGGTAAAACTAGTGCTGGTGTTTTTGCGGAGGTTTCTGCCCTAACTGTCCTCCCCAGTACGCGACGGTGCCGTATAGGGTGTGGACAGTAGTACCTTTGTTGTCCTTTTCCTTTGGCGGCGTGCTGCACATACGTTTAGTTTTTTAGTAGCCCCTAGCTCTGAGTTTTGTTTAGTTAGAGGTCCCCTTGTTATCATCCCGTCTCGGTTTACGCCTTGTCTCATATTAAGACCTGGGGGCATCGGAGTTGGGCAGACCTAATCCGCCCTTCAAACGCGGCTGCCGTAGGCCCAAGAACACATAGTCTCGCAGGCGTAGACTGACCACGCAGGGTGAAACAACGGAGGTAGGGTCCTAGGGGTTACTGCCATTCCTTGTCCTAACTACAGCATCACGTTCCTGTGCTTGGGAATTACCTACTCACTAGCTCACGTTCTGAGCATAGAGAATCTAACACTTACTTTGTTGTGCTGCTTACTTTCTCTTTTGTTCCCAGATGTTTTTATTTTTTCTCTTCTCTTTTCCTTGTCACCCTCCTTCTCTTCTTCCTCTCTTCACCTGATCCGAAGTGTACATTTGTTGGTGTCTTTTCACTACTTCTACATATTGCTTCTACACTTAGGATACTCTCCGTAAATGCCAGGGGTCTGAATGTCCCTGAGAAGAGGGCGTGAGCTCTTCATTCATTTCATGCTGAGAAGGCTGATATTGTCCTCGTTCAGGAGACCCACTTTCGACACTCCCCCTCTGCTCCCCAACTTAGGAACAGGTTCTTTCCTACCTCATATTATTGTAATTATTCCCAATCGAAATCTAAAGGTGTGGCCATCCTTTTTGCTAAACACATACCCCTTACCAATGTTATGGTGCACCGGTTGGAGGAGGGGAGATGCCTTTTACTTATATGCTCTATTTTTAACACGACTTTTACGATTGTTAATATCTATGCTCCCAACCAAGGCCAACCAGCCTTTCTCGGAAATATTCTGGACAGGGTTGATTCGCTCAAACAGGGGATCCTGATAGTAGGTGGGGATCTTAACTGGGCTCTCGATCCCAATCTAGACATTTCCTCGAAGTCCCCGGTGGTCCCTCACCGTTTATCTAGGAGGGTGAGACGCTTACTCCACATTCACCAGCTGTCCAACGTCTGGCACATACTTAACCCTTCGGATCGAGATTTTACATACTACTCGACTCCTCAGCACTCCTATTCTAGGCTAGATTATATCCTGCTTGATCATAGACACCTTCCCTTGGTTTGCGCTGCTTCCATTGGCCAGATGACATGGTCCGACCATGCCCTGGTTAGACTTGACCTTTCCATAGGACCCCCTCTCTCCCAGCATCGTCCTTGGCGTTTTAACGAATCATTACTGCATGACCCATATTGTAAAGCCCAACTTGAGGATGCCATTGATATGTATATTGAATGCAATGTCTCTCCTGAGGTCTCTGACTTGACAATTTGGGAGACTCATAAATGTGTGCTATGGGGAAAATGCATCCAACTGGGCTCCTATTTAAGGAAACAACATTTAGGCCAAATTGAGGGACTTTTAAGGCATATTGAATTACTAGAAACGTCCCATAAGGCCTCTCTCTCTCCTGACACCTATGTCAAGTTGATTGCAGCCCGTTCGTCCCTAAATAAATTACTCTTGGATAAAGTCAAATTTTCCTTTCGGAAGTGTCGCAATAGGTATTACCGCTGGGGCAACAAACTGGGCAAAATGCTTGCCAGGGCTTTACGTACCCAAAGAGCGCTCTCGTTTATCCCCTCCATAAAGGACGCACAAGGCCATCTTTTCCATGATACGGATAAAATTGCAGAGACATTCTGTTCGTATTACTCCTCCCTATACAATCTCCCCTCTCCCGAATCCTATCCTGCTGCTAGTGACAGGCCCCATGCCGTGGACACTTATCTTATGAAGATTGGTTTCCCTAAACTCACGGGGGATGCCAGTGAGGACCTAGAAAAGCCCTTTACTCTCCAAGAGCTCGATGATGCCATTAAATCCACCCCCTCTGGAAAGAGTCCTGGCCCTGATGGCTTCACCATCACTTACTATAAAGCTTTTAAAGATAAATTAACTCCTCTTCTTCTGGAAGCGTGCAACAGAGTCTCAGATACTAACCCTTTTTCTAGGCAACCCCTCGAGGCCCATATCCCTAAAGGTGGTAAGAATCCCTCCCTGTGTCCAAGCTACTGGCCTATATCCCTTCTCAATGTCGACGTTAAACTCTTCACCAAGCTTCTTGCAAATAGGCTTAAATTCCTTCTACCCTCCCTTATACACAATGACCAAGTGGGGTTTGGCCCAGGTCGAGAGGCGAAGGATAATACTTCTAAGATCATAGCTTTTATTCATCACGTTTCTTCTATGGGCTTTCCAGCGATTCTACTGTCCACTGACGCAGAAAAAGTGTTCGATAGAATTGACTGGGGTTTTATGGCGGGGATGCTGAGACACATGGGACTGGGTCCAACCTGCCTACACCGCTTCTTAGCCCTCTACACCTCTCTTTCGGCTAGAATCATGATTAATGGTTCCCTGTCAGGTTCGTTCAATATTAACAATGGGACTTGTCAGGGTTGCCCCCTGTCCCCTCTGATTTTTGTCCTCTGCATGGAGACCCTAGCTAGGGCGATTAGGCTTAACCCGAACATCTCTGGGATCAGACTGCAGGCCACCGAATATAAACTTGCCCTCTTTGCCGACGATTTACTGACCACGATCACAAATCCTACGGTCTCCCTGCCTAATTTAGTGGACGAGTTTAAGATTTTTGGTGACCTCTCTAATTTTAAAATAAAGTATTCCAAATAGGTAGCCCTGAACCTTACGACCCCGCCTGCTATGGCTTCAGGACTTAAAGCTGCATTTCCCTTTGCCTGGCATAACTCCCAATTGAAATATTTAGGTATTACTCTTACCAAAGATCTTTCACGTCTTTTCGATTTTAATTTTACCCCGCTACTAACTAGATTACGTGCAGACCTTCAGTCCTGGAATTCTAGGTCATTCTCTTGGCTTGGCAGACTGGGTATTCTTAAGATGAATTCTCTCCCGAAAATCCTGTATCTATTACAGACTTAACTGATTAAAATCCCTTCTAAATGGTTCTGTGACATCCAATTGTTATTTAAAGAATTCGTTTGGGGCGGTAAGAGACCCCGTCTGAGATTTAATATGATGGTCAGGCAGAAGGATAGAGGTGGCTTAAGCCTGCCCGATATTCAAGGTTACCACCGAGCCTGTCATTTACAAAGGATCTTGCTGTGGTCCAGAGCTGAGCCGTCGAAACAATGGGTACAGATAGAGAACCATGTACTCTCGACGCCTATTGCCGTCGCTCCGTGGTTACATACCCTTCCTACCACTTCCCACCCCCACTGTAGGTCCCACCTTAGCTTGTTGGAAAGCTATTAGAAAATCCCCTTCTATTTCCTCTTTGGCCTCCTCCTACTTTTTATTTAATGACCGATTACCTCCCGGCACTGACACGCGGGCCTTCCAAACTTGGTACGACTTGGGACTTTGTAGGGTCGGGCAGCTGGTGAGTGGGGGGGGTGATCATCTCCTTCTCGGATTTACGGGAGAAATGGAATTTACTGCCCAGAGACTTTTGGCGCTACTTACAAGTACGACATTTCTTGGTATCTCAGGGTTTTCCTAGGAAGCAATTCCTAGCCCTTACACCATTCGAACGTCTCTGCGATAGCCCGTCCCCTCCGTCCCACTCCATTTCCTTGATGTACAACCTTCTATTGGCGGACTCTAGCCCAACTCTCCCCCATTTCACTAGGACATGGGTTAGAGAGCTCGGCCAGAGGTAAGCGAAGACGTTTGGGAGAAAATATTTAAATTAGCCCATGCTTGCTCTCCCAGTACATTAGTGGTGGAGACTCAATATAAATTGATTTCTCTGTGGTATAGATGTCCTGGCACCCTTTCTAAGATGGGTTTTGGAGTTCCTAATACCTGTTGGCGCTGCTCTATTGGCCCAGGGAACCCGCTCTATATCTGGTGGCTATGCCCTCACTCCAACCCTACTGGAAGAAGGTAGTTTTGCTCTCTGCCGAAATAACGGGAGAGGAAGTGCCTATGGATCCCATTTTGGCTGTTTCATTACTCGTCTAAATCCGTTTCGAGTTATAAACATTCCTTACTGTGTCATCTCAACAATGCTGCTAAATCAGTGATTCCTGTCCGTTGGCAATCTTCCTCTCCTCCAACAGTTAGGGATTGGTTGAATAGAGTAGATTTCCATATGGATTTGGATGATATAATGATATCTGATGATAGGGGTTATTCATCCTTCAGAGAAACATGGGTTAGATGGCTACATTTTAAAGACTCCCCAACCTTCAGGAACATCCTTGCCTCCAGTTTTTCTGCATCCTCTTAGACACTTACCCACCTGAATGTGTTGCTTCCCGTGGTGTCATAGGCAATGGATCTTGCTTTGGATCGGTGATTCTCATTCTCTTCCTCTTTTCTTCCTCTTTTCCTTCTTTCCATATCTCTTTCCTCTTTTTCTTCCCTTTTCTTTTTTTCTCCTTTTTTTGATTTGTGCTCACAGTATTAACATAACATGTCTGACTATTGATCTGCTCCTTATCATATATTTGGACTTTTATAGTATGTTGTTTGAATGCTCTCTTGTTATTAGTTATTGTTTATATGAGCTGTTCAGGCCCACAGATGCGTTGAGATAATACTCTTTATCACATTTGTTTGCATGATGGCTGTTTTGATATTGTCATTGTCCTTCGCTGTCTCTCAATAAACATATTTTGCACTAAAAGTATAACTACTGTAAGTTAACTTATTTAGCCTCTTATAAAGTAGGAAAAAACACCATTCATTAACTATTTTATACGATGGAACATTAAACACTTACCTATGTATGCTTAGTTTTTTAAAAGTGTCACTAAGTGTATCTATTTAGTTGCTTATAAAGTAGGATGAGACACTACTCATTAACTATTTTAAGCTTAGCCCTTTAAAGTACTGTATGAAGAATAGCCTCCCATTAATAATTTTGTTTATCACTAATTTCATTTTACTAGTACTGTCCTTTAATTGCAGTTATGTTCACTATAGATATAGCCACTTTAGAGTCAGTCCATAAAAAATAGGCTGATTTGCTTATCCTCAATAAAATATTGAAAATATTTCGTTTATCATCATTACTATTCACCAGCACTGTCCCTTTAATTAATTTCTCCATAAAAAAATAGGCTGATTTGCTTATCCTCAATATATTTAAAATACTTAGTTTATCATCATTACTATTCACCAGCACTGCCCACTTTATTTAATTTGTCTTCCTTAATAAAATATCTAGTCCGTCATCAATACTATTCACTAGCACTGTCCCTTTAATCAAATTAGTTATGGCTTTTTTAATCTGTTAGTCCCCTAGTGATATGTAATCTGGATTTTATATTTTCTTTTTATATATTTTTTTTATGTATTTATTATTATTATTATTATTATTGTAAATTTTTTATTTTTTTTGTATATTCCGTGTGATCAGTCTAAAGGTGCATACACACTGTGAGATTCGGGCAAACCCTGATTCTCACAATGCGACAGGGGCTAGGTCAGCATTGCAAGCACATAATGAGTGTGCTTGCGATACTGACTGTATGTGATTTTGGCTAAGTGTCAATTTTGACTATCTTTTCTATGAGATAGTCAAAATTGACTTGCCTGCACAGTCTATCTAGGCTTGCAATGCTGACCGGGCGGGACCGCGCATCGGCATCGCAAGGTGACTTTCACCTTGCAATTTGCACTAACTTTTCTTACGATTTTGACTATATAGTCAAAAGCGTAAGAAAATATCTCATTGTGTGTACACACCATTACTTTTGCATTGTATGGATGGTACTAGCAGTGAATCAGTTAAAATAATTCTTCTACCTGCCTTATTGCACCTGTATTCACTTCATTAGATTACTCCATAGGTAACTATAGGAGGAAGTGAGGTCACAAACCAGAGGGGTATAAATAGTCCCTATTATGCCCTCTCTCAGTTATTCACTGAACTCTGAGAGGAGCACATCACCCTTATATAGATTTTTCTTATTTTTGTATTCTAAAAATACTGGATTTAACATCTTATTTTAAGTATCCTATGTATTTCTATACTATATTTTTGTTATTAGTAATTGACATTTTTTATCTCAAAAACTGGATTTAATATCCCTTTTGACTATCTATGTAATTTTATGCTACATCTATGTTATAGCAATAATTAATATCTATCATTACCTGTGAATTTTGATGCTAAATGAATACCTTCTTAATAATCTTGCATTATATTCTTTATTTGCACTATGGGGGTCATCCCGAGTTAATCACACGTAGCAACTTTTTGCTGCCCATGCGATCAACTAGATGCCTATGGGGGAGAGCTTTTTTGCATAGCAAGGCTGCAAACGCTTGTGCAGCTGTGCTATGTAAAAACATTTTGTGCAGTTTCTGAGTAGCTTTTAATTTACTTACCCACTGCGATGTCTTCAGCCTGTCCGTTCCCAGAATTGACGTCAGACGCCCGCATTGTACTCACCACTCCCAGAAAACGGTGAGTTGCCACCCCGGAACGCCTTCCTGCTGTAAATCTTCTTGCGATCGCGTCAGCGATCGCTTTCTTCTTGTGGTTGCTCAGCGAGCAACAATGCACCTGCGCACTGCGGCAGTCGCGCATGCGCAGAACCGACCCGTTCGCACCGCTGCAAAAATAGGATTTTAATTACCTACTGGTAAATCCTTTTCTCGTAGTCCGTAGAGGATACTGGGGTCCAATTTAGTACCAAGGGGTATAGACGGGTCCTTTGGGAGTCACTGGCACTTTAGGAGTTTAATAGTGTGGGCTGGCTCCTCCCTCTATGCCCCTCCTACCAGACTCAGTCTAGAAACTGTGCCCGAGGAGACGGACATACTTCGAGAAAAGGAAATACACAGATAGTGGTGAGATTCACACCAGCTCACACATAACAAAAGGTAACCAACTAGAAATGATTCAGCAGCGGCTGAACAATAATACTTAACCAAGTAACAATGCAGGAACATGAAACACTGGGCGGGCACCCAGCATCCTCTACGGACTACGAGAAAAGGATTTACCGGTAGGTAATTAAAATCCTATTTTCTTTTACGTCCTAGAGGATGCTGGGGTTCAATTCAGTACCATGGGGATGTACCAAAGCTTCCAGTATGGGAGGGAGAGTGCTGAGGTTCCTGCAGAACAGATTGACCAAACTTTAGGTCCTCAGAGGCCAAAGTATCGAACTTGTAGAACTTAGCAAACGTGTTCGACCCTGACCAAGTAGCTGCTTGGCAAAGCTGAAGAGCCGAGACACCCCAGGCAGCCGCCTAGGAATAACAAACTCTACGGGTAGAGTAGGCCTGAACCGATTTTAAAATCGGCAAACCAGTCGTAGAATAAGCATGCTGGATAGTAAGCATGATCCAGCGAGAAATTGTCTGCTTAGAAGCAGGACACCTAATCTTGTTGGGATCATAAAGGACAAATAGTGTGTCCGACTTCCTGTGACGAGCAGTCCTCTTCACATATATTCACAAAGCCTGCACAACATCCAAGGACTTGGAGGTAATCGATGTGTCAGTAGCTACTGGCAGCACAATAGGGTGGTTGATATGAAAAGCCGACACAACCTTAGGAAGAAATTGCTGACGCGTTCTAAGTTCAGCTCTATCTTCATGGAAAATCAAGTAGGGGCTTTTGTGTGACAATGCCCCCAATTCAGAAACACGTCTTGCAGATGCCAAAGCCAACCGATGCCTTCCAAGAAAGAAACTTTACGTCCACCTCCTGTAAAGGTTCGAACCAATCCGATTGCAGGAACTGCAACACCACATAAAGGTCCCAAGGTGCCGTAGGAGGCACAAAGGCTGGTTGGATGTACAGAACTCCTTTCAAGAATGTCTGAACTTCAGGGAGAGCAGCCAATTGTTTCTGGAAGAAAATGGACAAGGCCGAAATCTGGACCTTGATGGAGCCCAAGTGTAGGCCCCATCCACACCAGCTTGCAGAAAGTGGAGAAAACATCCCAGTTGAAACTCCACCGTAGGAAACTTCTCGGATTCACACCAAGACACATATTTTCTCCAAATCCGATGGTAATGCTTGAACGTTACTCCCTTCCTACCTTGGATCAGAGTAGGAATGACCTTGTTCAGAATGCCCTTCAAAGCTAAGATCTGGCGTTCAACCTCCATGCCGTCAAACATAAGCCGCTGTAAGTCTTGATAGGCGAACTGCCCCTGTAGTAGAAGGTCCTCACGAAGAGGAAGAGGCCTCGGATCCTCCAGCAGCAATGCCAGAAGATCCGCGAACCAAGCTCTTCATGGCCAGTCCGGAGCAATGAGGATCGCCGGAACTCTTGTTCTTTTTAGTAGTTTCAGAATCCTTGGGATGAGCGAAAGAGGAAGGAACACATATACTGACTGGAACACCCACGGAGGTACCAGGGTGTCCACCACCACTGCTTGTGGGTCTCGCGACCTGGAACAGTACCTCCAAAGCTTCTTGTTGAGGCGAGAGGCCATCAGGTCTATCTGAGGTACACCCCATCGGCTTGCGACCTCTGCGAATACCTCCTGGTGGAGGCCCCATTCCCCTGGATGGAGATTGTGTCTGCTGAGGAAGTCCGCTTTCCAGTTGTCCACTCCCAGAATGAAGATTGCTGACAGCGCCAGTGCGTGCCTTTCTGGCCAGAGGAGGATTCTTGTTACCTCTGACATCGCAGCCCTGCTCTTCGTTCCACCATGCCTATTTATGTAGGACACCGCTGTGACGTTGTCCGACTGAACGAACCTGAATGGCTCGATCTTGTAGAAGTTGCGCCACTTGTAGTAGGTCGTTGTATATGGCCCTTAGTTCCAGAATGTTTATTGGAAGGACCGATTCCTGACTTGACCACTTTCCTTGGAAGTTTTCCCCCTTGGTGACTGCTCCCCAACCTCTGAGGCTTGCATCCGTGGTTAGAAGAATCCAATTCTGAATCCCGAACCTGCGGCCCTCAAGTAGGTGAGATGTTTGCAGCCACCAGAGAAGTGAAATTCTGGCTTTTGGCGACAGGCGTATCCGTGGGTGCTTGTGAAAATGTGAACCCGACCACTGGTCTAGGAGATCCAGTTGGAAGAACCGTGCATGGAATCTCCCATACTGTAGAGTCTCATAGGAGGCAACCAACTTCCCCAGAAGGCGAATGCACTGATGAACTGATACTCGAGCTGGCTTCAAGACATCCCGGACCATTGTTTGGCTCACCAATGCTTTCCCCAGCGGTAGAAATACCCTCTGCACGTCCGTTTTGAGTATCATCCCCAGGAAGGGCAGTCTCCTTGTTGGGTCCAAATGTGACTTTGGAAGGTTCAGGATCCACCCATGATCATGGAGCAGTTGAGTTGAGATAGCAATATCCTGCAACAGCTTCTCCCTGGAAGATGCCTTTATCAGCAGATCATCCAGATATGGAATTATGTTCACTCCCTGCTTGCGGAGGAGGAGCATCATCTCCGCCATGACCTTGGTGAACACCCTCAGTGCTGTGGAGAGGCCAAATGGTAACATCTGGAACTGATAGTGGCCCTCATTCCGAGTTAATCACACCAAGCAACTTTTTTCTGCTGATGCGATCAACTGATCTCCGCCTATGGGGGAGTGTATTTTAGCATAGCAGGGCTGCGAACGCTTGTGCAGCCCTGCTATGCTAAAAAAGTTTCACACAAAACAAGACCAGGGTATGAGTTACTTACCCTGTGCGACGGCTCCAGCGATGAAGGTCCTGGTCCTGATGTCAGACATCCGCCCTCCATTCGCCTGGACACGCCTGCGTTTTTCTTACCACTCCCCAAAAACGTCTGGAAACTGTGAGTATTCACGCCGGAATGCCTCCCGCATGTCCATCTTCTTGCGATCGCCGCTGTGATCACATTTGTCGCTGGCGGCGTCATTGCCCGACACTGATCATTGCCAGGCAACGACGCCCATGCACAATGCGTCCGCCGCGCATGCGCATTTCTGGAATGACCCCCGTGACAGTCCTGTAGTGCAAACCATAGATAGGCCTGGTGCGGCGGCCGGATCGGCATGTGAAGGTACGCATCCTTGATATCATGGGATACCAGGAATTCCCACTCCTCCAGACCTGAGATAACCGCTCTCAGAGACTCCATCTTGAATTGGAAAACCCTTAAGTAGGGGTTCAATGACTTTAGGTTCAATATAGGCCTTACCGAACCGTCTGGTTTCAGTACCACAAACAGGTTTGAGTAATAACCCATGGATTTTTGGTGAGGTGGAACTGGAACAATGACATTTGTTTGAACCAATTTTTGACTGGCTTCCTGTAGGATAGCACTTTCTGTCAGCGAAACTGGAAAGCCTGATTTGAAGAATCTGTGAGGAGGAAGAAATGTTGACTTACCCGCAGTCGCCGTGGAAATCCACGCATTTAATGCTTCCCCAAATAGTGCCTGACCTGTGAAGGGCAGGTTCTCCACGCTTTTCTTGGATTCTGCATCCGCAGTCCATTGGCGTAGCCAGAGTCCTCTGTGTGCCGAAACTGCTCTGGAAGTAGCCCTTGCATTAAGCAGGCCAATGTCCTTTATGGCCTCCACCATGAAACCTGCAGAATCCTGTATGTGACGTAAAAACAAGTCAATGTCACTCCTATCCATAGTATCTAAGTCCTCTAGTAATGTGCCTGACCACTTTACTATGGCTTTAGAAATCCACGCACAAGCAATAGTGGGCCGTAAGGCCACACCTGTATCAGTGTATAGGAATTTGAGCATAGTCTCAATCTTGCGGTCAGCCGGCTCTTCTAAGGCGGTTGAACCAGGGACAGGTAAAACCACCTTTTTAGACAACCTAGATACAGAAGCGTCTACAATAGGTGGGTTTTCCCACTTCTTTCTATCCTCTTCAGGGAAAGCAATGAGAAGTCTTTTAGGGATTTGGAATTTTTTCTCTGGGCTTTTCCAGGATTTTTCAAACAAGGAGTTTAACTCCTTAGAAGCAGGGAAGGTAAGCAAGGATTTTTTATTTACTGTAAAATAAGATTCCTCTGCCTGTTTTGGTACCTTCTCAGTAATATGCAAAACATCCCTAATGGCTTCAGTCACGAGTTGCACCCCCTTAGCAAGGGATGCATCACCCCCCTGCATATCCCCATCACCCTCCCCTGTATCAGAGTCGGTATCAGTGTCAGCTTGCATTATCTGGGCAAGTGTACGTTTTTGTGGGTATGTTGGTGGACTTTTAGACAAAGCAGTGGGAGCTAAATACTTCAAACCCTCTACAGATTTTCTCAAAAAACTGCATCTCTTTCTCAGTATGCGACATCCTAGATGAAATCTGGGATATCATTCCCCTTAAAAAATCTACCCATGGGGGTTCAGATTCAGAAGGCTGAGACAGCACATTGCAGTCCTGAGTACATGGAATAGACTCCTCAGGAGAAGATATACACTCTGCAGCACAGGACACAAATCCTTAGACATGGTAATGTGGGATATACACACACACACACACACACACACACACACACACACACACACAGGAAAATGTCAGACACAGTTGTCCCCAGAGTACCTTCAGAGAGTCAGAGTATAAGGAGCCAGCCACAGAGCGCCCCTGTAGGCAGTTATTATGATAAAAGCCCAGCGCTGACTAACTACCCTTAATAGGGTAAATAGTACTAGTATTATACCCCCCCCCCCCCTTTCTATAACACCCTGGTACCGCAGAGGTACAGCTGGAGTGATGTGGAGGGCAGCGCTCCCTGTTAGTGTCTCTTTCTTATGATCTGCAGGGAGAAAATGGGGCTGGTGAGTGTTGGATCCGCTCTGAGATGAAGCCCCGCCCCTTGTAATGGTGCGCGGCTTCCCGCACTAATTGTTTAAACTGGCCTGAGCTTTTTCATTGCTAACAGCGGGATTAACCCGTTAGCTGTATGACCAGTGTAAGGTATACTGCGCTGGCTCAGGACGCACCTCAAAGCGCCTACAGTGTCACTGTTGCTGAGCCGTCCCGGAGCGCAACAGTAGACACTTATCTGCATTCCATAGCGGTATGTATTATAGTCTTTCCCCTCACTTTCACTTTGAGACTCATTTATAGAGTGTATAATTTACTCCTCCCACTTTGTAGACCATCGTTGAGATACTGCATGTTAGTGTATGGTCACTTTTTTCCGTAATGGAGCCTCTGGTATGTATCCTCGTTTCTTCTCACCACCACCTATTTTCTATTTTCTTTATTTTATAGTCTAAACTTAAGTAATGTATTATTCATTAACTATGTATCCTATCCAGATAACCTGGTTTTAACACAGGTTTATACATTTCATCAGATTTTCTTCACATCATTGTTTGGGCATTTTGGTATGTACGGTTCCACATATGTTGTAAAGAATCATATATATTTGGAAATTGGTATTGTTCACATATTCAGTTGTTCTACTTTATTGTTTAGATAAAGTAGTACCCCTGATGAAGTCCCAATAGGGGCGAAACGCGTTGGGTCGATCTATTGTTCTATTTCTGTATCGTATGTTTCAACAAAGAAATACACTAAAAACTGAATGTAAAACCAGATATATCCGAAGACGTCCTCTGTAAAATCACAAAGACATACGAGTCTGGCGGGAACACCCGAGCTGCGGCTCGGGTGCGCTCGGGTCCCCGTTGTTCGGAGCGGTTCGGTTTCTCTACTTTAGATGGGAGATCAGGTGCGATAAACAATTGAATTCTGCCCAACCCTGCTAGTCCTAATGCAGCAGGGAACAGCCATCTTCATCCATCGTGAGCAACAATGTGTGAGATGCCAACCTGGATATACTAAACCAAGAGGTGGCCCATAAGCACAGGCAGAAACAAGCACATGGCATAGCAAGGGAAGACGCATGACGTGCATTGCCGGCTCCCAGTGCCAATTTCCGGTGGGTAAATGGCATGCCCCTGCTGTCTGAGTGCCTTTCATACCAGTCTGTGCTGGCACAATGCTGCATATCACATAGAGCTAACCCAGATTGTATAGTCCCTATGGTCAGAACTAGCAAAAGAGGGGGGGAAAACACATAAACCTGGGAGGGGGTAGGACTGAGAAGCGGGGCGGGGAATGGAGGAGAAGCCAGGGGAATTGGCAGCAGCAGCAGCAGCTATGGGTAAAGTTTGAGCAGTGAGCGCTGCTCTCCTTGTGGTGATCGCTCCCTTTGTGTGTGTCCGTGTCACCCGCTCTCCCGGGGGATCTGTCATCAGGCAGCTGCTCTGTGCACTCTCATCACCCAGCACTCACTCTCAGCAGCAGCAGCAGCAGCAGCAGCAGCACAGCCCGGAGTCCTCCTGCCTGCACCATGCCGGCGCTCGCCGCTGCAAACTCTGCGCTGTGACCAGACGTGTGTAGCCGGGCGCACAGAGAGGAGGAGCAGCCGCTGAGAACCCCTCTCACCCTACACGGAGCACATAGAAAGTGCGGGGAGAGAGAGAGAGCGCTCCTTGTTCTGTCCAGAGTGGTCCCTGCATGGATGTGACCGTGGGCACGGGGAACATGCTCGGGGTGGCTCGGAGGGAGCCGTGCCAGTCTATCGCCCTGCCAGGGATGCTGAAGGGCAGGCTCCGGAGGAGCAGGACCCGCAGGAAAAGGAAGGAGCTGCTGCTGGGACAGATGTGCTTCATGGGGTGCCTCATGCTGGTTGGCTCATCTTTCTACCACTGGGCTGGAAAATCGGGTGAGTTTCCTCCATAGTGCTCGCTTGGACCTGCAGTCTTGACATTGAAGGGGGTATGGGGCATTGCAATTAACCCATTCCTTGCCGGGGGAGGTGTGTGTGTGTGGGGGGGGGACTGCTCCTGAGAAGCTCTTATGTTGTGTCTACTTGGCAGTGACATGGTTAATGTAGGCAGCAGTGGCAGAGGTCATGGCGTGTGTTTGATGAGGCAGCATGGTACCCACAGACTGGGGCAGCTGCCCTTCCAGCATCAGCCACTTGCCAACATATGGCCACTGCTGTCAGTGAGAGATGCTGTGTAGTGAGTGACTCGGAGAATGCTGCTCTGTTTCTTCAGTTGAACTCGGCATTACGTTTAGCTGTTAATACTATGGTAAAGTTAATGTGGTAAAGTTGTGTGTTTATGCACACAGAGGATGTTTGCCTGACTTTTACTGTACCTTAGCTTTATACTAGCCTGGGTTATACTGCATCTATATACCAGCCTGGCTTGTACTGTATCTGTATACCAGCCTGGCTTATACTGCATCTATATACCAGCCTGGCTTGTACTGTATCTATATACCAGTCTAGCTTGTACTGTAGCTTTATACCAGCCTTGCTTGTACTGTATATACCAGCCTGGCTTGTATTGTATCTGTATACCAGCCTGGCTTGTATTGTATCTATATACCAGCCTGGCTTGTACTGTAGCTTTATGCCATCCTGGCTTGTATTGTATCTATGCGTGTACTGTATCTATATACCAGCCTGGCTTGTACTGTAGCTTTATACCAGCCTGCTTGTACTGTAGCTTTATACCAGCCTGGCTTGTACTGTATCTATATAACAGCCTGACTTGTACTGTATCTATATAACAACCTGGCTTGTACAGTAACTTTATACCAGCAAAAACAAAGTTTGTTCAAATGAAACAGCAACAACTGTTAATTGTCATGAAGTTGTTGCTATTTGTGGTCAGGGCACTGTTTGGCGAATCCACCATGACAGATCTGCAAGAGATTTAACCATGTCATCACCACAGCCATTATTTAAAGTAAAGGAACCTGGGATTTCTTTCCCCATTGTTTTTTGTTTTTTTTGTTTAAGCTGCAACATTCATCATGACTGTACACATTTACACAATGCAGTTTGCTTACCTTGCAGACAGGACCAAAATGTCCTCATGTAGCTTGCAGTGGGAACTTTGCACTGACTACATAAATCTGTGTCCTGTTCCATCAAATCTACAAACAATATTTCACAACAAAAATAAGCTTTTTATTTTTCACATTTGTAATCAATGTTGTTGTATGCGGTAAAATGAATAAAACAAATAATCCCAGTTTGCTATTTTATCTATGCATGCTAAATGTGATGGCATCTGTCATGTAGATACGCATTTGCGAGTCTGTGTCTTTTGGGGACAATGTGTGGAATTCCCAGTGCTACAAATACTCTTATTTCCAAGGAGGAGATTCATGTTGACATGAAATGCTGAGGGAAGCGGAAGATTGACACTGAGTCAGTGGGAAAGAGTCTTGTGAACAGGTGATCTAAGCTGCAAAGACTCTGTATTAGCCAAAAGCAGCTGGCTTTCAGATAGAATTATGTTGTCTTCTCAGCCAGAAAAAAATTGTAACTTTAACATTAAAATCATTTGTGTAACCTTGTAGCTGCAGTTTAATGGATTGAAGGGCAGGTGTAGGGGAGCCAGCTGACTAATGTGCGGCACTGCATGGGAAACCCACAGGGGTGGCTACCAGATATAAGTGGCGTAGAGAGGGCTACCCATGGCTCTCGAGCTGTTAGCCACAACTCCCAACGGTTGCCATGTTAATCAAAGGAATTTAAGTTCGACAGCTAAAAAAAACATGGACTCCCTGCCATTGTCCTATATAAAACATTCATGGAGCTTGCAAAAAAATATTGCAAAAACAGTGGGAGAAAAAAAAAATCTCATTCAAAAAAAGAGGATTCATCCAGCATCAATCAGATGCATGACAGAGACATCAAACAAAGCTGATTAATTACATTTGCTTGTCTAAGCACAGACGCTTATGGCTTGATGGAGTAAAGTGGAATATAAAAGTTCAAAGTGGTCCACTTTGAGGATGGAGATGGTGAGAGGTCTGCTGTCAGTGGCACTTACTGGGAATGGCAATGTGAGCCTATTCTGTAATATTGTATCAAAGGGAAACTCACTATAGTGTTATTTTCCATGTAGATGTTATTTATGTTGCCCATGAATGCAATTCTTGTATGTAGGAACTGTTTTATGTGAGTATGGTCATCTAAGTCGACCTGGAAAAGGTTGACACTGACTAGGTCGACCCCAAGAGGTCGACAGGCACAAGGTTGACACACAAAAAAGGTTGGCATGACAAAAGGGTAGACACGGAAAAGGTCGACACAGGAAAAGGCCGACACAGGAAAAGGTCGATATGAGATTTTTGGGGAGTTTTTTGTGTTGTTTACTCTGTAAAGTGACCAGGAACCCCAATTAGTGCACCGGGTCCCCTCACATGTCCCGCTTTGATGCCATGCTTCAGGCAAGGTTACAATTCCCAAACGTAGTCCACGTGGACCGTAAAGTATGAAAAAAGTAAAAAATGGTAAAAAAAACCCATGTTGACTTTTTCCTGGTCAACTATTGACATGTCAAGCACCCCCCATGTCGACCTTGTAACAATGTCGACCGAATGCCTGTCGACCATTAGTGGTCGACCTATTGACAGTCGACCATATCCAAGTCAACCTAGCATCTGGATACCGTTTTATGTGTATAGATCTAAGCTTATCTGTGGTCGTTTCCAAGGGGCCCATTTATCATTGTATATTTGTAGCTATATCCGCAAATATTAAGTATCCCCCTGAACGTAAGAATGAGCCGCATCCTCCATAGGTTTCTATGATGACTGCGATGCTATCCGATTTACCAGTATCCGGAATGAGATGCATGAGATGGCGGTAGCCCATTATAGTCTATAGGCTACAGATTGCGATTGTAGCCAGCAGTGGGTTCCCCCGGAAGTGGCCTCTGTGCTTGTGCGGTCTTAGCTGACCACGCATGCACAGAAGCCCTGGCTGCCGTCACAGCGCATTGCAGGGACGGGCTTCTTTCTGAGCACCTGTCCCTCCCTGTGCTGCATGATGCATTCAGGGGATAGGATCATGTATTACAATGCGATCCTGGGCGGTAAGATCCCTCACAAGAGTGCTGGAAATGAACAAATCCCCATACAGATAAAGTTGCACACAGGTGTGTATTCCTTTAAACTTTTTTCAAAGTAAAGTTTTAGGCATTTGCTTTGGACCCAATTTCCACTAGAGGACCCTAAATCAGAATTTGCTCTAGTTCAATTATAAATTCCCCAATATTCCAGTTTAGATTTTAATTATACTGTACATGCTGATTTTCTGCATTGCATTTTTTCCACCTAAAGTCATTAATTACACTATTATACAACCTGATATTGATTTTCAAGGTTTTTTTTTGTCTCCTTATGTATGACGTTATTAAAATCCAGAATTTCCTGAAGAAATACATAACTTCTTTGAGATATGAATACTGATATTAGTAGATCAACAATAGTCTGCTGATAAATGACTGCATTAAATATAGTATCACAAGTCATTTGCTTTAGTGCTCCCTATAAACTTAAGACACACACCATGTTTTGCACAAAGTTGCAGTATGCTAGGCGTATGAAAGCGAGGGTTTGATTCATAATAAGCTCCTGTGGAATGCTGACATGCTGTTTATAAAATATTGGCTGCTATTCATAGTTTTGTGATGCTGTATGTGGGCAGAACAGGTATATACTTTAGCTAAACTACTAAAAGCACTGCCAAAACATTGCTTACTATTTACATATTACAATTATGGTGGCCAATCACTGTATACCATATGTAATAATTGCTCTCTATACATAATCCTAATTAAGACTTACTTGCTGTATTCAGGAGATGGGATCTTATTAACCCACATACAATTCTGGGGAAGGTGTCTTTCAATTACAGATTTATTTTTTATTTTTTTATGTCTCTTGGAATGAGCAAAACATTAGAATACCTTAGTTTAGGGTTAAATACTTCCTATTGAATTTACTATATAGGCTCGTACACATGGGTACTGAAAAAACTGGTAAAACTGACAAAACCTTGTACTTTGTCTCTCTTGAACAGAGTGTAGAAAGAAGTGTGTTATCTCAAGTCTCCCCTGCAGCATTGTGTAGTACTTCAATAAGTGTGCCCTGTAGAACACCATTGTGTATTACAAAGTATGGGTGTATGTTAAAGCTGCAGGACGAAACTGTGTACAGAATTTCATTTGCTTACATAACTTTGGACTGTCAGTGTTAAAACATATTTAATAGTCTTCGAGAATCTCAACTGAACACTATAAAATATTGCTGTGTATACGAGGCCTAAAACACCAATGCTCAAACATCATATGATCGATCAATGGCTCTCATTAATTTTCTCCTTGGGAACCCCCTGGTAGCCCTTTTGTGTTATTTATACCCCACACATTTAAAGAAAAACATTTGTAATTAATATAACTGCTAATAAATGAAATGTTTAGGCACCACTGTAAATAAAAGCAATAAATGTACTATAACTAAGATTAAAAATAGGTCCAAGAATAGGTTGAATTGTCCTGGGATACATTGATCAAAGTTTTCATTTTTTTTGTTTACTTTATTGACTACTTTTTTTTATTACTTTGTGCTGTTTAATAAATTAGAAATGGATAAAAAATTCTGTATATTAGTATGCATTATCATAGGGTAACATCAAGTTCTGATATTAGGGGCCCTGTGTCAGATATTATCTGGATTTCACTAAATTCAGATATTCTCCTTTATGCAGGAAACACCAGTTATCTTTTCCTGTCTACCATCAGGGTTCTACTGTGATGCATGGAAGTAGTGATCTCAAAGACACTGATTGTGTCTAATCACTGAGATGTTGTCTCACCCCCACCCCGGACAACCATTAACGATTTTTTTTAAAAGTCTTAATCATCACAGCGAGAACCCCTGTTTGAGAACCACATTAATAGATGCATATGTGTAATCCCTTTTTTTTTTTTTTTTTACAGACTGGCTTTGATATGTACTAAACATTATATATATGTATATATATATATATATATATATAGATAGATAGATAGATAGATAGATAGATATTCCTTATACTAGGACAGTCATGTATGTCATAGTCTATCATTACTAGTTGTTTGAGCCATGTATATGTCACCAAATAATAACAATAATTAAGATTGATGTCCAGATTAGTTATAATTATATCCTATGTTTTTTGGGAGTATTATAGGTATATTCATTGATACAATGTCCTACCCTGAGTGGCAGTTAGGAGCTAATTGGTTGGTACTTTACCTCTCTCCACGTTATCTCCAAGCTTTGATACATCTCCCCCTTTTATTTGTTAGATGTTGTATTTGAATCCTCTAACCACAAAATCTGTCCACTCCAAGCCAGTCAGCAAAAGAATCGGCATCTCTTATCTGCCACCTTATGTAAGCTATAATTGGGTTACTACGTTTCATATTATTTACAATGGGGCCATGACTTATCATATTATTTGTAACAGGGGAGCTACTTATCATTTTATTTCTACAGGGAACACTACCTGTAATTTTTTTCTCCAATCTGGTTATTATTGAAACACGATCAATAAATAATAAACAACAAATTGTACAATGGGTATGCATTACAGACAGTGGAAATCGATCGTTAATCTTCCAATTAAATCATATCACATAAGGAAGAACATTAAATCATTACAATATACAGTTTGTAATGTATAACAATATATTTATACTACAAGTTTAACAATAAAAGAATTGATGAATATGTGCCACTCATTTACCGTACCGCAGATAGGGGTTATTCAGGTTTGTTAGCAAACCAAAAAAGTTAACAATTGGGCAAAACCATGTTGCACTGCAGGGGAGGCAGATGTAACATGTGCAGAGAGAGTTAGATTTGGGTGGGGTGTGTTCAAACTGAAATCTAAATTGCAGTGTAGAAATAAAGCGGTCAGTATTTACCATGCATATAAACAATATAACCCACCCAAATCTAACTCTCTCTGTAACATCTGTCCCACCTGCAGTGCAACATGGTTTTGCCCAATTGCTAACTTTTTGGTTTGCTAACAAACCTGCATAACCCCCATAGTTTATAGCATCATGTACTCTATAAGGCAATAGATCACCATCTAGTATACTCAACCCATACCAGACGGTTAGATGTAAACTATTATGAATCTTTCTTTGCATAGAGAGAGAGAGATAAGGATACAATAAAGCTCTCCCAAACATAAAAAAATTAACCCACTTGTTTCTCTTTTTCAAACATGAGGGCAGATGTATTAAGCCTGGAGAAGTGATAAAGCAGTAATAAGAGGAAGGTGATAACGCATCAGCCAATCAGCTCCTAACTGTAATTTGTCAAACCCGTAATGATTGGCTGGTGCGTTATCACCTTCTACTTATCACTGCTTTATTACTTCTCCAGGCTTAATACATCTGCCCCTCGGTCTCTCTAACTAGTCCATCCTAAAAATATGATGAAGTTTCTCTTTATACAAAGAAAATACGGGAGGGTCTGATTGTACCCAGTTTTGAAGGATGGCTTTTTTGGCTGCAGAACGTAGAGCTAATAAAAGTTTCCTATCTCCCTTAGTGAAATGTTGGGATTTAGGGCAGACCCAATTATGGCCCATTCCAGCAGAAAGGGAACGTAATTAATCAGCGTTCTTTCTGCATCCCGCTTTACTCTCAACCAGAATTCCCTGATTATCAGACAGTACCATAGGGATCGGTACAAATATACTATATCATGGTGACATCTGGGACATCTTTATGAGGAAGTCAGTCCCATGAGATATTGTCTATTGGGAGATAGATAAGTTCTATGAATCACAGTAAGTACAAAAGGAAATTATAGGAAATATTGAGAAAACACAGGACAAGCCACTGTCCCATTCCTGTTTGAGAAGCGGTGTGATCAATGGGGTTTTTCAAGGATACATAATAATAAGTGGGTCCCCTCCTCAATAATTTATCAATGCAGTTGTCCCAAATAGGATCTCCGACACCCCTAATCACAGTGGAGATGGAGTGCTGTGCTTGAAGAGAATACAAAGAGAGTTTATTCCTCCCGCCTTCCATATGGTGAAGGGGTAGGTAGCCATGCTGCCCTGGAACACTGGGTTTTGACAAAATGAGAGGTGAATGGAGTGGTGAGCGTTGAGACCATATAGGTCTCCAGATTCGTGCACATGCCTTCTCAGCTTGATACATTGTTTTTATCTTTGTGTATTTTGTATTGTGAAACCTTTTGAATGATTTCAACAATGCAACAAAAATAAACAAGTCTATGTCATGCAGAAAATGTATGCAACAAAGATAGAAGCTAGGAGAAAATGCTGTGGGCCTGATTCAGGTCTCAAAGTACTTGGGGAATGAGATGCAGAGTACCGATGGCTGGTACTTTGTGCATGCGCAGGACCCATACTACAAATGGGGCCTGATTCAGATGTGGTTGGAGTTGCTATTGCTGCTGCTTACATAGAAGCAGCAGTGATAGCACTAATATGGTAATGCAGTGCAGCAGGGGGCATCATGCCTCCTGCATATATTACTGATCCAAGCTGTGTCCAAAGACACAGTATCGGATCATCTGCGACACCATCGGCTGGCTGCGTGACCCATGGGGAAATGCCACCGTTTTAAGAAACGGAAGCTGTCACCACTCCCTATCCGCCCTAAATGTCATCAAACTGTCATTCAGTGACAGTCTGATGCCGCCTTGCATTCGCCGTCGCAAACTCGTATTGCATATGTGCAGTACCGGTCTGGTGCATGCACAAAGTACCAAACATCGGTATCTGGATGATAGATAGTGACTAGTTAGACAGTCAACAAATAGACGCCATATGTAAGACAGATATCAGGTCGATAAGGTCAAAAGGTCGACAGGGTCAAAAGGTAGACAGGGTCAAATGGTCGACATAAAAAAGGTAGACACCGTTTTTGTTTGTTTTCAATTTTACATGTTTTTGGACCTTTTCATAACTTCTCTATCCATGTCGGCATAGAGATGGCTATAAACCTTGTGGCAAACCCGAATCGTGGCAAGCGAAGCGTGCCCCATGAGGGATGCCTTTCTACAATTGGGGGTCCCATATGACAAAACTATCCACACAAACCCCAAAAAAAATTAAAAAAAATTGTGTCTACCTTTTTTTATGTCGACCATTTTCATGTCGACTTTTTGACTCTGTAGACCTTTTGACCCTTTTGTACTGTGTACATTGTGTATGTCTACCTTTTGACCCTGTGGACTTTTTGACCGTGTTGACCTTGTGACACTGTCAACCGTTTGACTGACATGTGGTGTCTATCTATTGACTGTCTAACTAGACACTGTCTATCTATTATACCACTCCCCAAACATCAGTGCTTTCCACTATGCGCCGTAGGTCCATTGGGACCGCAATAAGGCCCATGTGCAGTACAGGACCTGCTTCATCAGATGCAGAACGGCTGCAGATGTCAAGTGATTGACATTGTGCAGCTATTTGGGGGCAGGGAGGGGGTAGCGATGGCCTCTGTTTCCCAAAATATAGGCTTATTGTTTTGTGGTAGTGCCAAAACCAGGATCTCCATTTTCCAACAGAGATTTCCTAGCCTCTTGTCAGGAGCAGCAGTGGGCGGCTTGCGTGACCTCATACGTCACACAGCCAGCCGATGGTGTCGCAAGTGATCCAATATGTGTCCAAGGACACAGCATTGGATTAGAAATTAATTCAGGAGGCATCTACTTAGACCAGATGTGTCCTACTGCATTAATATATTTGTGCACCGCTGCTGCTTCCAAGTAAGCAGCAGTGATGCTCTCGCCAATCACATCTGAATCAGGCCCATGGGCAAAAGCTGCGAAATTGTGTACGATATAAATTAAAGTTATTGGAAAAGTGGGAAAGCCGCTCATTAGTTAAGTGAATTGAAGGGTACAAGCAGTTCAGATATGTTTGTACTTGCCTACTTTATATAACTCTCCTCCTGGAATCTGGTAATTGCGTGTGGTGTTTTGATGGGATTTGTGTCATCATTATATGCATGGCAACTGGAGTACTAGTCCTGGGCCCCACAATATAATCGGCACCTTCCTTTTGGTGCAGCTTGATGATATGCGTTGTTCTTAAAAATCTGTGCATATCTGCTGCAAGCCGCTCTGACAAGGACAGAAAGAAGTTGAGCTAGTCAGTACAGTGTTTGCTTTACCTATATAAGTGATGGATCGATGGAGGCATGGATGGTGCACAGATTGGGCAAATACTTCAAAGAAACATAACAAATTCCCCCAGCACACTGCAATGAGCAAGCGAAAGAGACATGCACCCTACATGATAATAAAATGCAGATGACTCTGTTACATACATGTGTGCAAAAATATGGTAAGCCACCAGCCATGTGAAGACGTCTCTGATCTGGTGGTCCTACATTACATGATAATAGCACCACTTTTGGTCATATATTTTAATATTTCTAAACTGAGAGGTAAGTTATCTAGAGGCATTCTAGTATTGTTCAATACGGAATTACAAGGATCAGCATACCCTCCAACCACTGATCCCAAACATGATAATAGCATCTACTTTGGGTCATATAGGGGTATATGCAATTCACGGCGAATCGCGGCAATTTTTCGCCGTTTTTTAATTCGACTTAATTCGACAGGTGAATTCCGGAAGGTGGCTTCCGGAATTCACCATACTCAATGAAAAACGGATTCGCCAGAATCGCGGGCGAAAATCGGCCGATTTGGCGGATTTGCCGCGATTTTAAAAAACGGGAAAAAACGGGAAAAACCCGAGAAAAAAAAATGGCGTGGGGTCCCCCCTCCAAAGCATAACCAGCCTCGGGCTCTTCGAGCTGGTCCTGGTTCTAAAAATGCAGGGGAAAAATTGGGCAGGGATCCCCCGTATTTTTAAAACCAGCACCGGGCTCTGCGCCTGGTGCTGGTGCCAAAATTACGGGGGACAAAAAGAGTAGGGGTCCCCCGTATTTTTAACACCAGCATCGGGCTCCACTAGCTGGACAGATAATGCCACAGCTGGGGGTCACTTTTATGCCGTGCCCTGTGGCCGTGGCATTAAATATCCAACTAGTCACCCCTGGCCGGGGTACCCTGGGGGAGTGGGGACCCCTACAATCAAGGGGTCCCCCCCAGCCACCCAAGGGCCAGGGGTGAAGCCCGAGGCTGTCCCCCCCCATCCAATGGGCTGCGGATGGGGGGGCTGATAGCCTTTTGTGATAATAAAAAGATATTGTTTTTTCCAGTAGTACTACAAGTCCCAGCAAGCCTCCCCCGCAAGCTGGTACTTGGAGAACCACAAGTACCAGCATGCGGGAGAAAAACGGGCCCGCTGGTACCTGTAGTACTACTGGAAAAAAAATACCCAAATAAAAACAGTACACACACACCTTGATAGTAAAACTTTATTACACACTACCGACACACACATACTTACCTATGTTGACACGCCGACTGCCACGGTCTCCGACGATCCGAGGTACCTGTGAAAAAATTATACTCACCTTCCAGCGTCCAGAGGTACATCCAGGTCCAGAGATAATCCACGTACTTGGCAAAACAAAAAAACGAACACCGATCCATACCGGACTAAGAAAGGGGTCCCATGCTTTCACATCAGACCCCTTTCTCCCGAATCCCGAGACATCACATGACTCCTGTCACTGAAGTCCCTTCAGCCAATCAGGAAGCGCTACTTCCGTGGCGCTCATCTGATTGGCTGTGCGCTGTCTGTGCTGTGACAGCGCATCGCAAAGCCGCTCCATTACTTTCAATGGTGGGAACTTTGCGGGTAGCGGTGGGGTTAACCCGCGGTCAGCCGCTGACCGGCGGGTGACCTCACCGCTAGCCGCTAAGTTCCCACCATTGAATATAATGGACTGGGCTGTGCGATGCGCTGTCTGCTCAGACGCGCAGAGCCAATCAGATGAGCGCAACGAAGTTGCGCTTCCTGATTGGCTTTAGAGACCTTTCTGTGACAGCTGTCACTGACAGGTCTCTCTGCATTCGGGGATAGGGGTCTCATGTGTCAGCATGGGACCCCTTTCAGTCCGTTTGGTCGGGTATTTGCGTTTTGTTTTTTTCTACAAGTACGTGGATTTATCTCTGGACCATGGCTGAGGTGAGTATATTGATCTTTTATTTTCAGGTACCCCTGGATTCTACATGGAGAAGAGGACCGATGTCGGCGTGTGAACATAGGTAAGTATGTGTGTGTCGACGTATGAAATAAAGTTTTACTTTCACGGTGTGTGTGTCCTGTTTTTATTTGGGTATTTTTTTTCCAGTAGTACTACAGGTACCAGCGGGCCCGTTTTTCTCCCGCATGCTGGTACTGTGGTTCTCCAAGTACCAGCTTGCGGGGGAGGCTTGCTGGGACTTGTAGTACTGCTGGAAAAAACAATATTCTTTTCATGATCACAAAAGGCTATCAGCCCCCCCATCCGCAGCCCATTGGATGGGGGGGGACAGCCTCGGGCTTCACCCCTGGCCCTTGGGTGGCTGGGGGGGGGGGACCCCTTGATTGAAGGGGTCCCCACTCCCCCAGAGTACCCCGGCCAGGGGTGACTAGTTGGGTAGTTAATGCCACGGCCGCAGGGCACGGCATAAAAGTGACCCCCGGCTGTGGCATTATCTGTCCAGCTAGTGGAGCCCGATGCTGGTGTTAAAAATACGGGGGACCCCTACGCTTTTTGTCCCCCGTATTTTTGGCACCAGCACCAGGCGCAGAGCCCGGTGCTGGTTTTAAAAATACGGGGGATCCCCTGTCAATTTTTTCCCCGCATTTTTAGAACCAGGACCAGCTCGAAGAGCCCGAGGCTGGTTATGCTTTGGAGGGGGGACCCCACGCCATTTTTTTTTAGGATTTTACCGTTCCAGCAATAAAAATAAAAAAAAATAATATTTTAAAAAATATATAAATAATATTTGTGCCTCCAAAAAAAAAAAAAAAAGTACCTAATCCCTTCTAATATAAATAGATCTGCTATTCCCAAAAAAAAAAACACAAAAAAAAACATGTTTAAATTTTTTTTATTTGTTTTCACCCTCCAAAGTGTGGCGGATTGAAAATGACGAATTTGCTGTCTAAAAGCACTGCTGTCGAATTTCCAAACTTGAATTGAATATGCTTTGGTCGAATTGCAGCACTTGTATCATTGCAGAAAAGTCGAATTTGCAAAAATTCGAATTTCAAAAAGTCGAATTTTGAAAGTCCGTTTTTTGGTCGGAAAGCACTGAATTGCATAGGCGAATTTTTTTTTGGGTCGAAAATGACCTGAAATTCGACAATTTCGGGAATTCGACCGCAATTGCATATACCCCATATTTATGTATTTCTAAACTGAAAGCTAATTTACATGGAGGCCCCACAACATCCTCCAATATGGCACTACAAGAATCAGCAATACCCTCCAACTACTGATCCCATCCACCCATGCCAATCAATTTATAGGCTCCTCAAAGTTGCATGTAAGGGAGGGGTTAATCTAGACAAGAAAAAAACACAATTCCCCCAGCACAATGCAATAGGCCAGCAACAGAGACTTATATTCTACATAATAATAGAAATGCAGAGATCTCAGTTACATACATTTACAAATGGTAAGCCACCAGCCACTCCACAATGTCTCTGATTTGGTGGTCCTACACTGTATGATAATAGCACCTACTTTGGGTCATATGTTAATGTAATTATAGGTTAATAGGAAACAAGTTAGCAGACTTTTTCCTGTAGTAGGTGGGTAATTTCAAGTTATCATTTATATGTAATAAAGCAGCCCATACTATATTAGTTACATTACTCCTACATATGTGCATGCTGAGATCCAGCTGTACATGGTGTACTCTTACTGTATTTTATGTCCTAGTTATGGACAGTTTTAGTAGCACTGTGTGATGCACAGATAGAACTTGCTTTTTCAATTCCCTTTAAAGGTCTGAATTGAGGCTCAAAATCGTAGCTGTAAAGTCTGCTGTAAGATGATGACTCCATATTACGCAGGTGTCCATGACATTGATCTGGAAGACATCACGTCCAGGGCTCACATATGTATAATGCTTACACTGAGCTGTTTATGCTAATGTCTAGTACTGTAGCTGCATCATGAACAAGTGGTTTACATTTCTTTGTGAATATATACGATAATGGGCTATGCATTTACCCTGTATGTCCCATTTCATTCTGTCATCTGCAAGTATTTTATATAAAGAGAGATCCAAAGATTATTTTAGTAAAATTCAGCTTATTCCATTATAAAGCACATGATGCTAATGTAGATATAGACTCTATCTACTATGAAGGCACAGCTGCCATATTTCCAGTACCTGCCTAGCAGACAGCAGCCTGGGGTGTGAAGGTAAATTTCCACACGTGTTAGTTATGCTTCCTAGACATGGCACGGGTGTAGTATGGTATGCCGGGGTGTGAAGGTAAATTTCCACACATGCTAGTTATGGTTCCTTTTTTTTGTGTAAACTGTTTTTTATTAAATAAAGCAGCATACAAAACATTACAGCAATACTTTTCCAAAAAGAAGGCAGAAGGGACAAAAACATCACATGTCATATATGTCAGTCCAATACACATACAGCGCACAGAGTAGAAAAATAGTTTGTCTGCTTCGCTTACAACATCAGAACTTATAAATGAGGAACATTTTAACAAAACAGTATAGGAGAATGAGAAAGAGAAAAAAGAGAGAAGAAAAGAAAAAAGAAAAAGGAGAGGGAAAATTAAGACAGGTGTGAAAGTCTGCGCAGTAGGGACAGGTAGTTTGGGGGGACGGAGGGGAAGGGATCTCCACCATTTAAGGGTTTAAGCCATATTAAAGAGACATCATAATCGAAATCTGAATATGGATATGAATATGAATAAGAATAAGAGGGGGGTTATGTCGTCATGTGGGACCGATATAGAGGTGTGTCTTTAAAGTCGTACCAGGGAAACCAAGTGGCTATAAAGTTAACGGTTTTCCCAGATGAGAAGGAGACATGGTCTTCCATGTCCAAAAAGTAATCGACCTTTGAAATCCATAATTTAATCGAGGGTGGTGAGGTGGATCTCCAAAGGAGTGGAACAACCGCTTTTGCTGCGTTGCTAAGGTGTCTCAACAGTGAACATTTGTAGGAGTGTGTTCCCATGGGGGTGTGGTTGAGGAGCCAAAAACCTGGGTCTTTCGGGATCTTATCTCCCACTATTTGTTCGGTGCATTTAAGTACCTCTGCCCAAAATGGGGTTATAAGAGGGCATTCCCACCAAATATGTATGAAGCTCCCTGGGGCATTTTTGCATCTCCAACACAGGTTCGAGAGAGAGGGAAACATTTTATTAAGAACACGAGGAGTCCTATACCACCTATATATAAGTTTATAGAGGGTCTCAAGTGTCGATAAGCATAGAGAACTCGCCTGGGCGTTCTTAAATACGGATTCCCAATTAATCTGCGAAGATAGCCCTAATAGTTCCTTTTCCCAGGAAGCCATAAAGGTAGGGGGTTGTGGGAAAAAGTTTTCCATGATAAGCACATATATTTGTGAAATTGTATGTGTGGGAGAGCCGGGAGAGGTGCATAGACTTTCAAACGCGGTGAGGTCCCTGGTTATATCAGAGAGGTTCTTAGAGGATGATATGAAATGATGAACCTGTAGGAACCTCCAGAACTCAGCACTGTGTAGGTTCCAAGAAGACTGAACATCTGAAAAGGAGCGCACCCTACCCGAGCTCACCAGCTGACCAACTCTAAAAATCCCGGCTTCTGCCCATGGAGTGAAAGCTGTCCCATGAAGACCTGGAGTAAACTCGGGGTTATAGAGAAGGGAGGTTAGTGGGGACCATTTGGAGGATATATGGCTCTGGGATCTCAGCGTGGCCCATAATTTGAGCGTGGGGGAGACCGTAGGGTGTGAAACCTTTGGAAGGGTAGGGAGCCAAGGTACAATTTCAATATAATGTGGGAAACAGCCCTCCTCTAGCAGGACCCATTGTTTGCGGTCTTTAGCACGTGTCCATTCCAGAATCCTATTCAAATGTACTGCGTGATAGTAGTTAGGAATATGCGGGAGTTGTTGCCCCCCGTGTTGTTTTCTCCTAAATAAAATGTCGTGTTTAAACCTTGGTGTCTTACAGCCCCAAACAAACGCACGAATAAGATTCTGGACGTCTCGGAGCCAAAGCCGGGGAATGTGTATCGGAAGTGTCTGGAGAAAGAATAGTATCCTAGGGAGGGTATTCATTTTGACAACATTAATCCTGCCGAACCAAGACAGTCTTAATTTCTTCCATTTCTGGAAGTCTAGGCGAAGCTTGGCCAATAGGGGAATAAAATTCAGGGAAAATAATTTGGCTAGATCGTTGGTCAGTAACACCACCAGGTATTTTAATTTGTGGTCATGCCAAGTAAAAGGGAAGGCATGTTTCAGGCCCTCTACTATATCAGGAGGAGTAGTTAAATTCATGGCAATAGATTTAGAATAATTTATTTTGAAGTTAGAGAGGGCTCCAAACTTATCAAATTCTACCATCAAGTTTGGCAAAGAAGTAACCGGTTTTGTGATTATAGCGAGTAGGTCGTCGGCATATAATGCTAATTTGTATTCTGTCCCTTTTACCAACAGACCCGAAATACTCGGGTTCGCCCTAATGCTTCGAGCTAAGGTTTCCATGCAAAGGACAAAGAGCAATGGGGATAGTGGACAGCCCTGTCGCGTGCCATTGGAGATTGGAAAAGAATCAGAAAGGGAGCCGTTAATCCTAATTTTAGCGGACGGGGAGGTATAAAGAGATAAAATTCTGTGAAGACAGGCGTTACCGAGTCCCATATGCTTCAGTATACCAGCCAGAAAGTCCCAGTCTACTCTGTCAAATGCTTTTTCGGCATCGGTCGACAGTATGATTGATGGGGATGAAAGCTGGCCGGCATAATGAATCATGTTGAGCACTTTAGAGGTGTTATCCCTAGCTTCTCGGCCTAAAACAAATCCCGCTTGATCACCATGTATCAGACCAGGTAGTAATAGTTTGAGGCGGTTTGCAATCAATTTAGCAAAAAGTTTTATATCTATATTTAACAGTGAGATTGGCCGGTAACTGGAGCAAAGACTGGGGTCTTTACCCTCTTTGGGTAGAACTGCAATATGGGCTTCAAGAGATTGTGGGGAAAAAGGCGATTGATCTGATATGGTATTGAAGGCTCTCGTGAGTATAGGGACTAATTTCTCTTTAAAAGCTTTGTAATAGGCAGTGGTGTATCCATCGGGACCAGGGCTCTTGCCGTTGGGGGAGGATTCAATTACTTTCTGAACCTCCTCAGTAGAGAACGGGGCGTCTAGACCTTCTACTTCTGTTGTGGATAGTGTTGGGAAGTCTAAGGCCCGTAAGTAATCAGCTATAGCAGTTTGATGGGACAACTTATCAATTCTTCCGGTCAAGCCGGAGAGGTTGTACAGGGTGGAATAATATGCCCTAAAGGCCCTAGCGATGTGGGGTGTCTGGTGTTGGGATTGGCCGTGGCTATTTTTAATCGTGTGAATAAAGGTAAGAGCACGTTGTTCTCTAAGTGCTTTGGCCAGCAATTTCCCAGGTTTATTGCCCCATTGGTAGTATCTGCTACGGCACTTCCGATAAGAAAACTTGATTCCATCAGAGAGTAACTTATTCAGATCTGCCCTAGCAGCTTCAAGATCAGCATAATGTAGTGGGGTTTGGGATTTTTTGTGTAGGAGCTCGAGAGACTGTATTTTAGACAATAAATCACCCCGAAGTTTCTCCTTCTGCCTTTTGCGGAAGGATCCTATCTGAACACAAACCCCCCTAATGACACATTTATGAGCTTCCCAGACTGAGACTTTAGAAATGTCATCTAGGTCATTGGTACAGATATAAGAATCTAAAGCGTTATCGATTCGGGACCTACAATCTGCATCCTGCAGAAAAGTGTCGTTAAAGCGCCAGGACCATTGGCGGTGTGTACTGGGAGGTAGGCGTAATGTGAGGTTAACTGGAGCATGATCTGACCACACAATCTGTCCTATAGAGGCATCAGAAAGGAGGTGTAGGTGCCGGTGGCTCAGAAACAAGTAATCAATTCTGGAGTATGTCTGATGTGGGTGCGAAAAAAAGGAGTAATCTAACTCAGTGGGATGTGTCAGTCTCCATGTGTCAATCAGCTGGTGGTCGAGCAGAGTGCGTCTCATTCCCCTATGCTCCCTCTCCGGCCTGCAAGAGTTCTTTTTAGAGTTGTCTTGGTGGGGGTCTAGGGTCCAATTTAGATCACCTCCCATCACCACCACCCCCTCCAGGAGAGGTTCAACGGTATCTAGTATCGAGGATATGAAGGAAGGTTGTTTAGCGTTAGGGGCGTATATGTTCAGGAAAGAGAAACGTTGACCATGGATGTCGCATTTCACCAACAACCCCCTACCCTCAGCTATTCTATGGGAGGCCACATTAAGAACAGGCAGGTGGCGAGCCAATAATATAGCTACGCCCAATGTCTTACCAGTAGAGTTATTAGACAGGAAAACATGAGGGTAGTAGTGACATTTTAGGGACGGCACATGTCCCATCTTGAAATGTGTTTCCTGAATAAAAGCAACGTCAGCTTTCTCATCTCTAAGCCATTTAAGAAGTTTAGACCTTTTCTCAGGAACATTCAACCCTTTGACGTTAAGGGTAGTGACATGTAGATCGTTCACCCCCATTATCAGGCGGATCCAATTGCTTCATAAAAGTCTTCCCTACGGCAGACATTGGGGGAGGGAAAGGAAGAGCAGCAAGGGAAGGAGATAGGAGAAAAGGGAAAGAAGAGAAAAGAAGAAAAAAAAGATGCAGCGTGGGAATCCACGCCGTAAAACACTTCGACAATAAACAGAGACAGTAATACTACAAGAAGAACCGCTGCAAAAAGGACAGGAGCGGAATCCTGCCGACTCCCAGTCCAAAGAGACAGGGGATGCAGCATAGTGGGGGTCTTACGGGGGGCCCAGGACAGCGACCATCCACAAGATAGGATCTAAACAAATGTGTGATATCACTGAGGTGTGCACAAAAGCATAAGTGACAAAAAAAAATAAAAAAAATATAAAAGCTTATGTAAAAGTATACGAATAAACCTTAGACTATCAGACCAGGTTTCATAAAAGTTGGTCAATTGTGTATGTGAGTATCGTCAACAAAATAAGGAATTCGGTATAAAAATGAACCGGAATAATATGTCGACAATACCACATCGCTTATCTTTGAAACCATGGCAACTGCATACTATTTCAAAATTACTAAATTACCTGAACCGATCTCACGTGTGAGCAACACATGGCATTATTTAGGAAAAAAAAAACCAACAACAAAAACTTAGTGTATAGCATGGGTAGCAAGTAAGTTTACGACCATTCGGAACAAGACTTCCCATTCAGGGGGGCTCTGAAGAACGTGGACCAGGATTAGCTCCCCGCCTCCGTGGGGAGCGAACCTGTTGCCACGCGTCGTCTGGAGGGAGCACAACAGGCAGTTCCGGTAGGTGGTGATAAGCATCCCAATCTGGTAGCGGTACCGGAGGAATTCCTAAGATCGTGAAGAAGGCCTGTGAATCCGAGGGTCTAGAGAGACTCGCGACTTTGCCACCATGAGAGACCTGGAGGGAGAAAGGGAAGCCCCATCTATATTTCAGCTCGAGTTTCCTGAGAGCGTCTGTAAGAGGTTTCAGGGCTCGACGTTGTTGTAAGATCGACCAGGCGAGGTCAGGAAATATCTGAATCTTGTCCCCCTGAAAGTCAATGCTGTCCAGCTGACGGGCCGACCTCATTATTTCCTCCTTCTGGGCATAATAATGGAGCCTGCAAATCACGTCCCGTGGTCTATCGGAGGGTAAGCCACGAGGACGGAGGGCTCGGTGAGCTCTATCAAATATAATGTCCTTATTCGGATCCAGGTCGATGAGTTCTCCAAATATCGTAGACAATGCGGTTGTCAGGTCAGCCTGTTGGACACTCTCAGATAAGCCCCGGACTCTGATATTGTTTCGCCGGCCGCGATTATCCATATCTTCCATGCGTGATTTTAGAAAAGAAATATCGTCCCGTTGTTGAAATAGCACCTCCCGAAATTTAGTCAGAGAATCCATAGTAGACGATTCATGGCGTTCCAAGACATCAACACGAGTCGCAATTTGGGACATATCTTGTCGGAGCGCTGTCACTTCTTGAGTGATGGTGGAAAGTAAGCGAGTCTCCAAGGCTGAGAAGTCTTGCTTCGTGGGGAGCGATCTCACATGGGATAATATCTCGCTTATCTCCGCAGACAGAGAGGGGGCCTGTGGAGGCCCGGGGGATGCCATATCGTCCGCCGGACTGTGTAGATTCGGGGAGGTCGGGACAGTTGAGGAAGTAGTGGGAATTGAGGTTGGAGTAGATAAGAACTGACGTAGGTCCGACAAATGTCGGATCGCAGGGGATGGGGTCGCGTCCGGCTTGGTCTTGGCCTTATTTTTCTTAGTCCCTTTCACCATGAGATCGGTCTTCAAGTAGAGCAATATAGAATTACACTTTCACATATCCTCAGCAGTATGCAGCTTATGGGTCGTCACCGTGCAAGAGCCCCCACATGGCCTCAGGGTTACATTAGACAGGCAGACACATAGTTAGGAAACCAATGGCCCCGCGGGTCCGCGGGCAGCGGGAGAAGGTGTTCTGGTCACAAGGAATCAGGGAATCAGGAAGGGAGAGTTCCTCACCGCACCGATGATGATCCGCAGCAGTGACAGTGCAGCTCCCGTCTCCCTTCGTCACAGGTCTTCTGATAATAGACTGCAGCAGTGGAGGTAGAATGGCCGCTGGTCGGTTTGGGGTGCTGGGGACGTAGTTTGCAGCTCTATCCTCTGGGTGGCTGGGGCAATGCAGCCCTGTTTGCCTTTGAGGACCAAGGAGCTAACTGCAATTATTATGGATGTTCACAGTATAGAGGAGCCCGTATTGTGTGGAATAGCGTGGGCCGACAGTTATATCCTGTCAGATGAAATTCGTGAGGGGAGTGGGGGTGATGCACTACCTCCCAGCTCGAGAGCGCAGCTCTGAGGTCTCCCCTGTACCCGTCCCCACAGGTCCACCGGCGGTGAGTCACAGAGCGCCGAGTGCAGGCACAAGCTCCGATCCCGGATCAGGTCTCCCGTCGCACGTGACCGCCGGGCGCCGCTTCTCTCCGTCTCACCCCTGACGGCTCCGGCTGGTCAGGGACAGAGCCCAGCTGCCGGCCTCCAGTAATCGCCTTGCGAGGCACGTAGCCGTTGCTCCGTCACAGATGGGTAAGAAAGGGGGGGGGGATCCACAGCGCCACTGCAATGGTCTGGGGAAAATTGAGGTCCCGGTCCGGAGGACGCCCGCAGGCCGCAATCCGCGGGAGCTCCAAAAGGTGCTCCCCGATTCCGCGGCTCCTACAGGGGCACCTCTGGGTGGTCGGGAGGGGCCGGAGTCGACTTTGCTGAAAATAGGAACAGCAAGGGGCCGTATAATAGAATAAAGAGGGTGCTAGCTGCAGGAGCTCATGTAAAGCACGTCTGCTGCCTTCAGTATCCAGGCCACGCCCCTAGTTATGGTTCCTAGACATGGCACGGGTGTAGTATGGTATGCCGGGGTGTGAAGGTAAATTTCCACACATGCTAGTTATGGTTCCTAGACATGGCACGGGTGTAGTATGGTATGCCGGGGTGTGAAGGTAAATCTCCACACATGCTAGTTATGGTTCCTAGACATGGCACGGGTGTAGTATGGTATGCCGGGGTGTGAGGGTAAATCTCCACACATGCTAGTTATGGTTCCTAGACATGGCACGGGTGTAGTATGGTATGCCGGGGTGTGAAGGTAAATCTCCACACATGCTAATTATGGTTCCTAGACATGGCACGGGTGTAGTATGGTATGCCGGGGTGTGAAGGTAAATCTCCACACATGCTAGTTATGGTTCCTAGACATGGCACGGGTGTAGTATGGTATGCCGGCGGTTGGGACCCCGGCGGCCAGCATACCTGCGTCGGGATCCTGACCGCCGGCATACCGACAGCTGGGCCAGCGCAAATTAGCCCCTTGCGGGCTTGCTGCGCTCGCCACGCTATTTATTATCCCTCCAGGGGGGTCGTGGACCCCCAAGAGGGAGAATAGTTGTCGGTGTGCCGGGTGTCAGGATTCCGGCGCCGGTATACTGAGCGCCGAGATCCCAACAGCCGGCATACTGAATACTACCACATGGCACCGATGCAACTTTGTTATGTCAAGACTGCAGAAAACATTGAAGATATTCTCTGCCCAGAACAGTGTGTACGGATGACACTGTAAGAAATTACCCACAGCGCTAATTAATTTACATTCCTGTAGATGTTACCAATTTAATTACATTTAGTTTATACCACTTTTCCATCACAGTCCCGGGTCCTATCCGGGATTGGGAACACAGTTCCAGTCCGGGACAGACCCCTTTCACACTGCAGCTCAAACCCGAGTTATTTTGATGTCATCGTATGGATTGAGGACTATAATACAGGATATCCATATTAATAAGATGAATCACAATTTATTAACTTTTCTGCTGGCTTGTGATGAAAAGATATGTATGTGTGGATGGCACTCCAGAAGATTACATAAAGGATGAAGAAAAATGGGCACTCACTAGCAAAAATATGTCATCTCCATGTGACAGACTAAAAGGGTAATAGAATCCAAAAACTAGACGACACTCCAGGAACATGCAATAATCATATTAATTTATTTAGTTGTAGAAGCAAAGTTTTGGTGGGTATTTTCAGGTATTGTGTATGAAAAGTTTGTTGACTGAGGGCCTAATTCAACACGTTTCGCTGAAGTGCTAAAATCGCTATTTGCTGATTTTAGCACTTCTGCGCATGCAAGCAAGGAACGGGGCGTCAACTCAGCATTCTGTAGGTGGGGACGCACCATTCAGGGGGTTCTGGTCCAGACAACAGAGGCGTATCTGGACTGTTTGTGGAGCAGGCCGTGCCAGCTGCCTGACCCAAATCATGGCGGCCTGGCAACTGTAGCTGCATAGGCTGGGGCTACCCTTATCATTCAATTGCTTCACTGCATAGCAAAGTGTTCACATGTTAGCGGGAGAGGAAATGACAGCTTCAGTATTCAGGGAAGCCTGCACTGTACTTTTAACACATTATTGGCACAAATAAGACACATATTTTTTGAAGAAGTCTCTGGCGGGATGTTTGGTTCGGCTAAGTCACAACGGCCATGGCGCACAAAACGGGACTGTTTGCTGGAATTTGAACATAGGAGTATGTGCGCACATCTGTATGACCAGCACAAACCACAAATATGATTCTGCACGCAGCAGAGAGGTTTTTAGTTAGCACATTTTACTACTGCAATTGTGGTACAATTGGGGCTAACTTTGCATCAACCCAACAGTGTGTCTTACAGCAGTTTTTCATTTGTAAGTAACTCATTCACAAGCCACTCTTACAGAATCTCTTTGATCTCAGTAATGAAGACCTTAATATAGACTCTAGAAGAGACTGTGGCAATCTGTGTAATACATTGCATTGTGGTGCAACCAAACATTTAGCAGGAGAGATGTTCAGATGATACACAATACTGTAGGGTCATATTTATTAATTATAGCTTTATCCTGATAAAATCTCATTGCCACTATTTGCAAATTATAATTATATTCATGCTGGGACAGCTGCTTTCATGATTACATTGCCTGGTACCAGGGCCGGATTAAGCCTGGGGAGGGGGGCTCGGGGTATTTAAGACAGAGAGACCCGGGGGAAGGGGGGATATATTAGATTGTGCATACCTCCCAACATGACCCATTTCAGGAGGGACAAAATGCTCTCTACCTGGACTTCCCTCCTAATATATGATTGGCCTGTGTTGTACTATTTAATTGATAAGAAAGGTACAGGTATTTCAACACAGGTGATTGCAATCATAAATTAAGAGGGAAGTCCAGGTAGAGAGCATTTTGTCCCTCCTGGAATGGATCATGTTAGGAGGTATGGATTGTGTATATTAAATTTAAACCAGGGGTGTAAAGTAGATTTAAACTAATAGTTTAATAATGCCTGCATACATTTTATAGCTCCACCATATTGAGAGATAACTATTTTATAACGTTTTATTGCAGTGAAACAAAGACAACTTAAACAATTTTAAAATACACATAGAAAGATAAAATCTATCCTTTATCTTGTCACATGCAAGAATAGCAGCAGCCTCTACTACTTACACACTGGAACAGGACTCAGAAGGACTCTCTAGACTTGTATACTCTCAGAATCTCTGGGTCACTTACAGCTCTCTTCCACCTCCTATATCTCCTCTGTCCAGGTAGCTCGTGAAACCTTGATACTCCTGTGTCTCAGCCTGCACTGAATACTGTCCTGCTTGCATTCTGGACAGCATGTTTCAGCAGTACAGGGTTCTGACACAGGAGATATCTGCGACATCTCCTACTGTAAATTTGAGTTATTCATGTGGACACTGACGTTTCTGCATGAATATCAGGGGAATATGTTTAATAAATATGCTCCATAGTCTTGAGTTCTTCTTTATGTGTTGACCATTTTATGGAATGGCATTCCGCACGTTATTTGTAAATTCTGCATTCTTGTCTAATTTATAGTCTATAAATAGAGCTGAAACGATAATGGTGTCAATTCATTCTGCTCTCTAGTGTGGTTAGTCTATAATAAGGGAGAAGTCCGGGAAAAACAGAAATCATAAGAGCAATTCTCAGTGGAATATAAATGATAAGGGGAATTCTGAGTGGCCTAAGAGGAATTCTATGATGTATAATAAAGGTCAAAGCCGCTAGAGAAATGTGCAGATTCCGCATTCAAAAGCAAAATGAATCGAAATATTCTGCAGAGCAGTTCTGAAAGTGCGGCTCATCCCTGTTTTCTGCTTATTCACAGGAATTGGGTTTCAGCAGAGAATTCCTCATGTAGCAGCGGCGTCTCAGCTACATGAAAAGTAGAAACATGTACTTGGTTACAAATTATACGTCTGGCTTTGCTTGTAAACATGAAATGAGATTTCAGTGAAAATAATATAGCTGTCACTCCCTAATCTACCTGTTATCTCAGATTCACTTTACCCTTTATCACTGCTGTCCTAAATCTATAGTGAAAATAGGGGAGAGTAAAGCTGCTTGTAAATACTGCGATTTTGATGGTGGGTGAGCTATTTAAAGTCCAAAAGATTTATTATATATCAGTTTGGAGAAATACTAAATGATTAATGCATTTGGCCGTCTGGAGATGGTCATTATCTATCAAAGCTTGAGGCTCCGATGGCTGAATCTTTTCTTCTGTGGCTAAACATGGCCTTGCTGAGAAGCTGAATGGAACTGTGTGTGGCCAGGCCGAGCTTTTACTAATGGAGCAAACATTAACAAATTGTCTGCCCTTATAGCTTAGTGTGGGGCTTTAAAACAAATATTTTACCTGATCTGGGGCAGTAAGGCTGACCGTATTGTGATGCTTATGCAGTCAGCGACTGACCAAATTGTATTGACCAGGCATATCATTTGCCCAAGCAAAGACTCTTCATCGGTATCAAATTGGGCATAAATGCGGTCATTTGTACCTGACCAAATAGTAGACTCTGTCCATATGTGGACAAAATAGCTGCATTAATAATGGTTAAGAATTTTTCATTTTCAGTGATGCTAAGGGAATGTAGAAATACATATTCAGCTGGCTACTTACATTGTTGTCCAGTCATAATACAGTAATGCACCTAAAGCTGCTGCCTGCCCCTTGTATTATATGCAGTGTAGTGGAGTGTATTTCCGATTTGTGCGCTCCCGCAGTTGCAGGCACCATCTTCTGGTCAGTACTGCTGCAGGGCAACCAGAAGATGTCGCTAATGATGCCATGCTGCCTGTTAGATCGTGTCGCCAGGGGTGTAGCGAGGGTGGCTCCAGTCGAGTGCGAACTCCAGGCACCGAAAAAGTTAGTGCCGCTCACCCCCACACCCTTCCCGCGGGCCATTGTACTGGCAGCCGCAGAACAGGAGAAGCAGGGGGCACACACTGATTCGGATACTAGGTAGGGAACAGGGCAGGCCAGAGGTGACAGCAGGAGACACTGACAGCCGGCACATGCCGGAGCTCTGCCCGCCCTCTTTATATGTCTCACTGTCTGCTTGTAGCTGTGCAGCAGGGTTACTTCTGTCCTGCCCAGGCTGCTGTGGCATCTCTGTGCCCCGGCTGCTGGAGCACTTCTCACTACATTGATGTTGCAGCACCTCTCTCTGCTCCAGCACCTCTCTCTGCCCCTCAGGCTGCTGCAGCACCTCTCTCTGTGCCTCAGGCTGCTGCAGCACCTCTCTCTGCCTCTCAGGCTGCTGCAGCACCTCTCTCTGCCCCTCAGGCTGCTGCAGCACCTCTCTCTGCCCCTCAGGCTGCAGCACCACCTCTCTCTGCCTCTCAGGAAATTCTGGGACATTATTTTCATTGAAGCATAGTGGGATTATCAGGTCTGGGATATCAGTTCTTGGGCACTATGAAATAGTGTGTATGTGTGTGGGGGGGGGCAATTTTGATGCAGTATTTTCATTCAGAGTTTAGGGGGGGTTTGGGTCTGTGGGGGGGTCACATTTGGGGCATTATTTTAATTGAGGCATTGGGAGATTATCAGATTGCCATGAGCTCCACAAGGTCTACAACCACCCTTGTCACCGATGTAGGATATAAATATTGTTGTTGTTTTTTTTCAAATATAACATTCCACCACATGTTGGCTAGGCCCCCAATTCAGTATTCAGTATAGGGAAGGGGGGCACCAAAAAGCCCTTGCTCCGGGCACCATGGCACCTAGCTACACCTCTGCGTGTCGCCATCCCCTGCACCTGACGATGCAGGGTCCCGTCGCCTGCCGGATCGGCCTGCTACACTTTGTTCTCCTACCAGATGCAACAAGGCCAGCTACTTATAATGTCATATATTCCATTTAGCCTTCCCGCAAAAACACATTTCCACCTTTTGTTTATATATTACATATATTATGTTGTTTCTCTTGTAAGGTTCATTCTTCAGTGTATCAGTGATTGATTTCACCCTTGTAGCAGAAACCAGGAGAAGCCATATGTCATCTGAATATAAGATGTATGTCGCTACACCATACAAATATAAGTCTACAAGGAGATAATTAAAGAATATTTTTCATTTTAAGCTATAGTCTGTATTAGTAGCAGACTCACTTTGTACTAACCTTTCAGGGATTTAGCTTTCTGTCAGAATAGATCTTTGAAAGTGAGCTGTGCTATCAGAGACAGTAGTTTTGTCTACATGGGTATAATTCTTCTTGTTTTACCATTCATGGTTTCCAGTTAATAGCAACTTTTTATGTATTTTAAATGCATACAAATATTTTGTTGATTTAGTCTTTAAAAATACATTACAAAATATTAAATCACAAAATTCTAGCTATACCATAATACAGGGTAAGGCAACAAAAAAACCTCCCAGATATTAAAGGTCAACAAAAAAGGCATGGTACAGCAAATGCTATTCCAAATTTCAGTATATAATCTAAAAGTGCATGGAATACAGTTTTTGGCCGATAAAAACTGCCCGATATCGCGATTAATGACCAATGGTCATAATCGCGGTATCCAATTAAAGGTCTGTTTTCATTGGCTGAAAAAGGCCTCGCAATTGTGCGATAACACATGGGATCGCGGATAAATCCCTAATCCCATGTGTTATCTCGGCTCCGGCAGCCCGCTTATCGTTAATTATGCTTCAGATGCCTGAGGCACCCGAAGCATAATCCCCGATAGGTGCCGGCATATTGGGAAGGAGCACGCCACATCGGGGCTAATAGGATAGCCTCCGGCGATACAATTAGCAGTGGTAGAGAACTGCTGCTAATAGGATAACCCCCAATGACGGAAAAAGTAGCAAAATTGAGGAATAAATTAAGCAGCATGGGAATCGCACCAGACGAGTACACATCAGTAATTTTATGATAGACTAACACGTATTAAAATTAGTCCTGCAAGCTTCCCCCTCAGACGAATCTTCATCTCAGATATCCCCCATCCTCTTACAGACTTGTCTGAAAACAGAGGAGGGCAAATAACATGTCGGAGTCAAGATCCCACACTGCCTCAGGGTGTAGTATGGTATGCCGGTGGCTGGGCTCCTGGCGGCCAGCATACCGGCGCCGGAATCCCGACTGCCGTCATACCGACAGCTGGGCGAGCGCAAATGTGCCCCTTGCGGGCTTGCTGCGCTCGCCACGCTGCGGGCATGGTGGCGTGCTACGCTTGCCGCGCTATCTGTTCTCCCTCCAGGGGGGTCGTGGACCCCCAAGAGGGAGAAAAGGTGTCGGTATGCTGGGTGTCGGGATTCCGGCGCTGGTATACTGTGCGGCGGGAACCCGACAGCCGGCAAACTGAAGACCACTCCTGCCACATTCTACTCCACTGTTTTATACCGTGAATGAGCGTTAGCAATCAGTGCAACTTAATGGAGTTCTTTGGGAACACATATCAAGTACAGTATGTGGGAATATAACCTGTGGTAAGTGATGCTCGCCACCGGGCCCGATGTCGGGCAAATGCAGCGAGCCAGCGGCAGGACTCGCTGCCGGGATGCCGCTGCCGGGATACTGACAGACAGCACCCCGATAGCTTGTATATGGTATGTATTCCATTGTTACAGTTTCTTTATCTCTTTCTGCTGTATCTTTCTACAAGCTATGATAAATATCCCATATAGGGGGTTATTCAGAGATGGACGCAGATCTTGCTTCCGCAGCAAGATCTGCGTTCCTCTACTCACATCCTGCGGGCTGTTTAACACAGGGTAAGGCCGGCCAGCATGTGTGTGGTGCTGCCTCGCGATGCGTTCCAAATTTAATTGCGAGCGTAACAATTTGAGGTCGACCCCTGCCTGCGCAGCCTGGCTGCTCTGGCAAGCAGTCCGGCACCATTTTTTTCTTGGAGCGGCTGTGTGTGCTGTCACGCAGCCACCCTGAAAATGGTCTGGACACCACTGCGTTGTCCAGACTGTGCCCACTCCATCTCTGAACAGCCCCCATAGTACACTATACTGCAGAGAGGCTATGAGAACCCCCTTTGAATGTTCAGCAAAAAGTGAGAACAAAGGGAGGTATTCAGGTAGCGATGCGACCACAATAACACCATCCTTTGCGGCAGTGCGCAAGTGCAGTACCGTCCTGCATGTGCGCAGCCGCTGAATGCATTCGAGTCACAGCGGATTGACAGTGATTGACAGGCAGAGGCATTCACGGGGCGGATGGCAACGGCATTGCAGGGGCAGCGTGGGGAAAACAGGGTGGGTCGGTAGCGTATTTGGGGTGGTTGCGTGATGTCACACGCAGCCGCTCCGATGGGAAAAAATTGTGTCTGACCGCCTGCATATACAGCCAAGCTGGGGCTGCAGAGGGTCATGCACAATTGTTGCGACCACAATGTTAATTGCGGTTGCAGCTGGTGGATTGCGGTCGCAGCTGGTGGTCGCCATTTAGCATACTGAGCGGCCTTGTCCTGTGATGGGCAGCCCCCAGTATGTGAAAGAACGAATTGCTAATTCAGCTTTTTAGCACAATATGCAATCCGTACTGAATAACCCCCAAATGTTTTGTCTGTACTTTTACCGGGCATAGTTTTTTTAACTCCCACATGTGGGTTCCTAAAAATGAATTGCTACTGATTAAATGTACTAAATAACGGCATACTTGTCAAGATTGATTCTTTCTTTTATTCAGAAATTCAATCATGTCTAACTTTGCAAAACACACTATTCATTTACATTGACCTAAATGTCACCCCAAGAATGATAGAAAATAATTCAAGTTTTTTTGTCACCCAAGGATAAAACATGTAACTGGCACAGAAAAGCAAATATCTTGTCTGATTGGGAGCTGCATCTTAAAAAAGCCTAAAGCACCACTATCAAAATGACTTTATTTAATATGTTTGACTCCACAATAGAATTCACTGAGGGCTTACAGAATTTAGGCCTCTCGATCAGAGACCCTCTGGCATAAAGTATTAAGCAAATCTAAATGGTACGTCATTAAAGTAAAAAGTAAAGAATGTAAAATAGCACGACATGCATTTTTGGAATCTGAATTAAAAAAACATCTTGCTGTGCCTCATGCTTGAGCAATGTCAGTGGTTCCTATTGAAGTGGCAGGTGGAATATTGGTTCAGCCCACAAAATGGCGCCCTCCACTGTGAACATTTTAATAAAGTCATTTAAGAACAGTAAGAAGGTGTGCAACATTTTCCATGTAACTGTTGTGATAATATAAAGCATTAAAATCATGCTCTACTAGAGTATTTTACAGCTATTAAAAGCATGTAAATGGGGAGCCTATTGGGTTTAATGGCCCCACAATCACTTGCTTTTGTGCCACAGTAAAAAGCATGGCCGTCTTGATTTGGACACTGTGGCCTCAAGTGCAAGCAGTTGTTATCACTGCATGTCAAACAGGATCACTTTTGGCATGTGATGTCACTGCCATTTTCTTAACAGCAATTGTTACTTGCTGAGGAACTCATACTTACCTACATTGTTTTTCTCCTCTCCGGGAGAAGCCCGGAGAGGAGACGCTGCACGTGTCTTCATTAGCGTCATTTTAACCCCTTCTCCACCCGACGGACCCGCGAATGCGGGAGGTTATCTCTCCATCCTGCTCGCATCACTAGGGTGCGAACAGGATGCGGGAGACCTGCCCACTCTTCCGGGGGTGCGGGGGGCTACCCCAAAAAACGGGAGCCTCCCGCAGCTTCCGGGAGAGTAGGTAAGTATGCTGAGGAAATATTAAGTTTATGACAAGTATTCTGGATTTTCAATTTTTTTTTATTCTGGTTTTTCCATTAGAGCACCAGGAACCATGATGACTAAAGGTGGCCGCATACGGTATGATGCTGCTGCTCAGCTCCAGCAACATGATATTTCTTTACTATATAGAGCAGTAGTTCTCAAACTATGTGCCTATGCACCCTGGGGTGCCGTGAAGCTCTTGCAGTAGTGTTTCAGGTTGGTGGCCCTGGACCAAATCAAATATGGTCAAAGTGATAGGCAAAACCAGTGCTAGTGGCTGCCAACCATAAAACATGTGGACATCAGAAGCACAACTGTACACACCCACATTATTTATTAACAGTTTCCAATGTAGCACAGCATATTCCCTTGCGCTTTACAATTGGAACAACAGTAATAGAACAAAACTGGGCAAAAACAGACAGACTTAAAGGTAGGAAGGCCCTGCTCGCAAGCTTACACTCTATAGGGAAATAGGCATTGATACACAAGGATAGGTGCTATCTATTGCACAATGGTCCTGCCAGATTGCAATGTTGGCCAAGAGTGAGGAGGATGGTAAAGTGAAGAAAGACAAATTATGTGTACCGCCACAGCACTCCCCACCAAAATCAAAATCTCTCTGCACATGTTAAGTCTGCCCCACCTGCAGTGCAGCATGGTTTTGCCCAATTGCTAACTTTTTTGGTTTGCTAACAAGTCTGAATAACCCCCTTTGTGAACCCCAGTTCACGCATACGCACCAAAGTACCAGCTCCAACTCGCTGCAAGCAGCAGCGATGGATACTAAAACACCAGAGCAATTCAACATTTCTCCAGTGTTTTAGTATACACGGCTGCTACTCACAGTGAGTTGGACGCTACGTTGGCACAGCCGAGAAGCAGTGCTTAATGAATAGAGCCCTAAGTGAGTTTTGTTAGACATTAAGCATGGTGCTCCAAATGAGAGAAAACCCTTATCTGGAAATATTTCCTTCCAAACTTTCTGGATAATAGCTTCCATACCTGTCTGAAAGTTTCCTTCTAATAAATAAACTTTACTTTCATTTTAACATTACTTAAGTTTTAGTCACTGTTTATAAGCAGGTGGTTTTTTGCCAACATGACTCCCAACAGTGTTTTTCATGAATATGTTTCTCTATCGCTGGTTGGACATGTACAGGCTTTTCCTGTTGTTCTTTAAATAACGCAGGCAGATTACCAAGTATTTTAAAACTCCCACAAGGCAAATGGGAAATGTTCTCTTTTTGTGTATTCACTTTGGTTATATTGTAATACTTGTTTAATGAGTTTTTCATAAGGAATTATTAAACTGTATGGAACCAGGTGAACAATGGAGATATAGCAGCAATTCACAGAGAAAATAAATGTTTATCATATGTGCATTGGGCTTTCTACTTAGCACTGTTGATCTGGAAGCATTTAAGTCAATAAAATAAATATTAATCTCAGCTTAAACAAAAGAAACATGGTCATGTGAATACATAGTGACGTAGCTTTTGTGGAATGTGAGGAGTTGAATGGTTTTAAAGAGAAAAACTTATGATTCAAGGGGCTGATAGCAGGAATACTAACATAAAGCTTTGCACATTTCTTGTATGATTCTTGGGGTATGATGCAGTGATGATCACAGATTGGCTGTATGTGCACTAGCCCTTGCTCCATTCTACACTTGGTGCTTAGAAACAGATGTATTTGTGCTTCCATCCAAGTCTTCATAGCTCGCAGTTGTATGGACACATCCTCTATGATTTCTCATCAGTCTGTTTACGCCTCCTCCATAATTTTGTACTCTTCATATATGTACTGTATATACCGTTATGATTATACACAATTTACCCTCCACCAACAGGTAGTAAGTTCAACTCCTAGGTGACAATTTATTTGTTATTTGCACCAGCCGCCACTAGATGGCACCCAATGGAGCAATTCAATTGTGGCTGTGTTTAGGCGTGAACAGCCCCTGGCGCCAACATTTCATCTCGCAGCCCCCCAAGCTGGCGCACAAAAATGAGTGCAAAGTGACCAGTTTGGGCATCCAATCAGTACTTTTGACGTTGCACCCAGAAGTTTAGACGGGGTTAGCTGCTTTACGCGGCTAACCCTAGTCTGGGTGAGATCAAAGCAAAACAAAAAACAAATTTGTATTGCACCCCATGATCTCTTGTCACTTTAGACAGGAGATAAAGCGCACAGCCAGCGCAAATAACAATTGATATCCCCCCTTGGAGTGCAGATTTTTTTAACTGGAGTATGTAGGCGCAAAACCATAGACATCTTATGCACTCCCCAGTTTATTTTTTTTATTTTATGGATTAAATTAGTTTGACATATGAACTGTGCAGGGAAAGAGATCCATCTTAGCTTCCACCTCTACTAGGCAGAGGCCTACTGTGCCCAATATTAAATCAGAGCCTACTGGGTTTAAGCGAACTAATGTATGTAGGCACAGTACCCAACCTGTTAAAGTCATACTGTTATCCACACATATAACACCATAGGTGTCTAGTTGCCTGTATAGCACCTTGCAGCTAGTAACGCTGCGGCAGTGCCGCTCCTAGGGTCCTCAGGTCGCTACAGGTAGGCACCCTTCACATGAATTACTGCTGCATGGAGTGTCTGCTAGACCAGTGGTTCCCAAACTCGGTCACGTTTTCCAGGTCACCTGTGGATTTTTAAAGTGTGACAGATTGTGATACACAGTGCACCTGCCGGGTGACCTGGAAAACGTGAACTGTTAGTGGTCCTTGAGGGCCGAGTTTGGGAAGTCCTGTTCTAGACACTCTGTAAACTGAGCTCCTTGGCCCTGCCCCCTATGTGTGTCAGCACAAGGCACATTAATAATTAGTGTTCACTCTAGGAGTGAAAAGGGGCAGGGCGCCAGACTCCGGGGGCACATGTGTGCGCGCGCGGCGAAGCCGCGCGCGCCCGAAATGGGGGCACGGCCACGTAAATTAGGGGGCGTGGCCACACCGCCGTCATTTTAGGGGGCGGTGCGGCCCACAGATGCTACTATAGAGAGCGTCTGTGGCCGGCGACGTCACTGTTGGGGGCGTGCCCAGCACCTCCGTCGGTGCTGGGCTTCCCCCAGCCCTCTCCCAATGCGTGAAAGGATGCCGCGCGCTTGCGCACGGCATCTATACACGCCGGGAGGGCAGGGAGCGGGGCGGCTGTTCTAGCAGGGCGCCGCAAAAGGGGCAGGGCGGGTTTTGCCTGTTAAAAAACGGGCAGGGCGCGGCGCCCTGCTAAAACAGCCTAGAGTGAACACTAATAATAATATCCTTTTCCTTATTTTCTTTATTGTATTCCTAAATACACTTTACAGAATATTAGACGACATCAAAGTAATTAACAGAGAGCACAGTATTGATGACTTCTTCATCCCTTTGTGTTGTGGGAAGTGGCTGATACTCATATGATTTCTCTTGCGGTACCACATTTTCCATAGCTAGTCACTATGCCCGTGGACCTCATAGCCGTGCATGTGAAGATCACATCCTCCTTTCCCTTGCAGTGTTAGGCTGCTGGTGAATAGGAAAAAATAATAGTGAAGATCAGTCCTGGCATGATAAAGAAACGCAGTACAAAATTGTCAATTGCTGTGGCGTTACACAATGTTAGTTACTGCAGAAATATGGCTGGCCATTAAAATAGACTCCTAAATTCTTTAGCTGTGCTCCTTATAGTGATTGTAGGAACAAAACTCTGGGTGGCCTGGATGCATATTGGACATGTGGCTCTCCAAGCTGACCTTGCTGCACAATAACCATCCAGTGGTATATTTCTAAATGTGCAAGGTGTGCTGTGCATAAGGACCCATGGGTTGATGTGGGCTTCACGCTGCGCTTCCGTCACCCAGAACAGACTTGCACTGTGCCGAGCAGTTCTCCTCCCTATAAATGTCTTTGAAAAATTGTTTCAGCACAAGAGATTACAAAGACCCATTCCCTGTGCCAGAGTGTTTCCTGACTTCTGCCCTGGTGTCATGGTTCCAAATACATCACTGGAATGATGACACTGCAGCACCAGGGATGGGCGGGGTCTGCTGCACCTTGACTTCTGGGCCCTGTATTAAAATGACTCTATTCATCATTACATGCCCACTCTCAGGGTCGGACTGGCCCACGGGGAACAGGGGAAACCACCGGTGGGCCCCACTGCCTGTGGCCCTCCTCCTCCTCTAGGGATCAGGTTCCAGACTCCAGTGCACTTGAATTATGCATTATACATATGTTACATTATACTTCACAAGAATATAGTTTATTATATATTTACCAAGGGGCACAGAACATGTACCCTGTAATGGTTAGCCAAACATGTGTGGTGGCTGGCCACGCCCCAATGGAGCCTGGCCACACCCTTAAGCATGGGCCCCTACAACAGCATACCCCCCGGTGGGCCCTTCATGCCCCAGTCCGACACTGCCCACTCTTATATTTCTGCATTTTAAATGCTCTCTTTAAATGTGCTTCTTTGATGAATATTAACCTATAGAACCCAATAAACAAGTACAAATAGCGAGAAGTGCACCGTTCATACAGAATAAGAGAAATGTACATGGACAGATGGACAGTTTTGAACAATGTAAAACCTGGAACTGTCTCTGAAAATTAGGGACATTTGGCAAAGATCATGTTCGTTTAAAATCACTGCATATTGCTCAGACCATTAATAATTCTTCATAGATGCTGTTACACTCAGTCATTCTGGAGGCAGAAATTCAGAAAGACAAAAATAGTCTTTTGATAGAGTGGAAAGGTTGCGGGTAAAGTTGATAAACTGCTCATGTGGTGATCTCATTTATTATATGAAGGGAATAGAGAGCTTGTAGAAGAGATAAGGAAACTGAAACAGACAGGTAGAATTAGCTAGAACATAGGCTTGAAATATAACTGTTTTATCGTTTTATGAAAAATCTACAGATAAAATGTAAGGTGGCTGAATATTTAGAACTGTCTTGCAATATTTGCATGCACGTATTTACATATAGTATATTACATAGATGTAATTTATTTCTATATAAAATTATTATTTCTCTGACGTCCTAGTGGATGCTGGGAACTCCGTAAGGACCATGGGGAATAGCGGCTCCGCAGGAGACAGGGCACATCTAAAGAAAGCTTTAGGATCACCTTGTGTGCACTGGCTCATCCCCCTATGACCCTCCTCCAAGCCTCAGTTAGATTTTCTGTGCCCGACGAGAAGGGTGCACACTAGGGGCTCTCCTGAGCTCTTTGTGAAAGTTTTAGTTTAGGTTTATTATTTTCAGTGAGACCTGCTGGCAACAGGCTCACTGCATCGAGGGACTAAGGGGAGAAGAAGCGAACTCACCTGCGTGCAGAGTGGATTGGGCTTCTTAGGCTACTGGACATTAGCTCCAGAGGGACGATCACAGGTTCAGCCTGGATGGGTCACCGGAGCCGCGCCGCCGGCCCCCTTACAGAGCCAGAAGAGCGAAGAGGTCCGGAAAAATCGGCGGCAGAAGACTTTCCTGTCTTCAGATAAAGGTAGGCGCACAGCACCGCAGCTGTGCGCCATTGCTCTCAGCACACTTCACACTCCGGTCACTGAGGGTGCAGGGCGCTGGGGGGGCAGCGCCCTGAGACGCAATAAATCGATAGAAAACCTTTTATGGCTAAAATAAATGCATCACATATAACTCCTGGGCTATATGGATGCATTTAACCCCTGCCAAAACATACAAGAAAACGGATGATAAGGACGCCGAGAAAGGGGCGGAGCCTATCTCCTCAGCACACTGGCGCCATTTTCCCTCACAGCTCAGTTGGAGGGAAGCTCCCTGGCTCTCCCCTGCAGTCACTACACTACAGAAAGGGGTTAAAAAAGAGAGGGGGGCACAAATTAGGCGCAGTATAAACAATACAGCAGCTATAAAGGGAAAAACACTTATATAAGGTTATCCCTGTATATATATAGCGCTCTGGTGTGTGCTGGCAAACTCTCCCTCTGTCTCCCCAAAGGGCTAGTGGGGTCCTGTCCTCTATCAGAGCATTCCCTGTGTGTGTGCTGTGTGTCGGTACGTTTGTGTCGACATGTATGAGGAGAAAAATGATGAGGAGACGGAGTAGAGTGTCTGTAATAGTGTTGTCACCCCCTGGGGGGTCGACACCTGAGTGGATGTACTGTTGAAATTGCGTGACAGTGTCAGCTTTGTATAAAAGACAGTGGTTGACATGAGACAGCCGGCTACTCAGCTTGTGCATGTCCAGACGTCTCATACAGGGGCTCTAAAGCGCCCGTTACCTCAGATACAGACGCCGACACGGATACTGACTCCTGTGTCGACGGTGAAGAGACAACCGTGATTTCCAATAGGGCCACACATTGCATGATTGAGGCAATGGAAAAAGTTTACACTCTTCTGATAATATAAATACCACCAAAAAAAGGGGTATTATGTTTGGTGAGGAAAAACTTCCTGTAGTTTTCCTGAATCTGAGAAATAAAATGAGGTGTGTGATGATGCGTGGGTTTCCCCCCGATAACAATTGATAATTTCTAAAAAGTTATTGGCAGTATACCTTTTCCCGCCAGAGGTTAGGGTGCGTTGGGAAACACCCCCTAGGGGGGATAAGGCGCTCACACGCTTGTACAAGGGCTCTACCCTCTCTGGAGATGGCCGCCCTTAAGGATCCTGCTGATAGAAAGCAGGAGGGTATCCTAAAATGTATTTACACACATACTGGTGTTATACTGCGACCAGCAATCGCCTCAGCCTGGATGTGCAGTGCTGGGTTGGCGTGGTCGGATTCCCTGACTGGAAATATGATATCCTAGATAAGGACAGTATATTATTGCCTATAGAGCAATTAAAAGATGCATTTCTATATATGCATGATGCACAGCGGAATATTTGCCGACTGGCATCAAGTATAAGTGCGTTGTCCAATTATACCAGTAAAGTGGTCAGGTGATGCGGATTCCAAACGGCATTTGGAAGTATTGCCTTAAAAGAGGGGATGTACCCCAGGTCGCCTCTCAAAATAAGACGCCGTATTATCAGGCGCAGGCCTAGTTGGCAAGCGGACAAAAGGGTTCCTCTTTTCTGCTCGTGACAGAGGGAGAGGAAAATGGCTGCAGAGATCAGCCAGTTCCAAGGTACAGAAACTCTTTTCCGCCTCTGCCAAGCCCTCAGTATGACGCTAGGGCTTTACAAGTTCAGGCACGGTGGGGTCCCGTTCTCAATGAATTTCAGTGCGCAGTGGGCTCACTCGCAAGTAGACCCCTGGATCCTTCTGGTAATATTTCAGGGGTACAAATTGAAATTCGAGACGTATCCCCCTCGCCGTTTCCAAAGGTCTGTTTTACCGACGTCTCCCGCTGACAGGGAGGCAAGTTTGGAAACCATTCACAAGCTGTATTCCCAGCAGGTGATAATCAAGGTACCCCTCCTGCAACAGGGAACGGGGTATTATTCCACACTATTGTGGTACCGAAGCCAGACAGCTCGGGGAGACCGATTTTAAAATCTAAAATCTAAAATCTTTGAACACTTGCATACAGAGGTTCAAATTCAAAATTGAGTCACTCAGAGCAGTGATTGCAAACCTGGAAGAAGGGGACTACATGATGTCTCGGGACATCAAGGATGCTTACCTTCAGGTCAAAATTTACCCTTCTCACCAAGGGTATTTCAGGTTATGGTACAGAACTGTCACTATCAGTTCGGACGCTGCCGTAGGGATGGTCCACGGCACCCCGGGTCTTTACTGAAGTAATGACCGTAATGATGATATTCCTTCGAAGGAAGGGAATTTTAGTTATCCGTTACTTGGACGATTCCCTGATAAGGGTAAGATCCAGGGAACAGTTGGAGATCGGTGTAACACTATATCAGGTAGTGTTGCGGCAGCACGATTGGATTCTCAATATTCCAAAATCGCAGCTGGTTCCGACGTCTTGTCTTCTGTTCCTAGGGATGATCCTGGACACAGTCCAGAAAGAAGGTGTTTCTCCCGGAGGAGAAAGCCAGGGAGTTATCCGAGCTAGTCAGGAACCTCCTAAAACCGAACCAAGTCTCAGTGCATCAATGCACAAGGGTTCTGGGTAAAAATGGTGGCTTCCTACGAAGCAATCCCATTCGGCAGATTCCACGCAAGACTTTCCAGTGGAACCTACTGGACAAATGGTCCGGGTCGCATCTTCAGATGCTTCAGCGGATAACCCTGTCACCGGGGACAAGGGTATCCCTCCTGTGGTGGTTGCAGAGTGCTCATCTTCTAGAGGGCCGCAGATTCGGCATTCGGGACTGGGTCCTGGTGGCCACGGATGCCAGCCTGCGAGGCTGGGGAGCAGTCACACAGGGAAGGAATTTCCAGGGCTTATGGTCAAGCCTGGAGACATCTCTTCATATAAACATTCTGGAACTAAGGGACATTTACAATGCCCTAAGTCAAGCGAAACCCCTGCTTCAGGGTCAGGCGGTATTGATCCAATCGGACAACATCACGTCAGTCGCCCACGTAAACAGACAGGGCGGCACGGGAAGCAGGGGGGCAATGGCAGAAGCTGCAAGGATTCTTCGCTGGGCGGAAAATCATGTGATAGCACTGTCAGCAGTGTTCATTCCGGGAGTGGACAACTGGGAAGCAGACTTCCTCAGCAGACACGACCTTCACCCGGGAGAGTGGGGACTTCACCCAGAAGTCTTCCACCTGATTGTAAACCGTTGGGAAAAACCAAAGGTGGACATAATGGCGTCCCGTCTAAACAAAAAACTAGACAGATATTGCGCCAGGTCAGGGGACCCTCAGGCAATAGCGGTGGACGCTCTGGTAACACCGTGGGTGTACCAGTCAGTGTATGTGTTCCCTCCTCTGCCTCTCATACCAAAAGTACTGAGAATCATAAGAAGGAGAGGAGTAAGAACTATACTCGTGGTTCCGGATTGGCCAAGAAGGACTTGGTATCCGGAACTTCAAGAGATGCTCACGGACGAACCGTGGCCTCTACCTCTAAGAAAGGACCTGCTCCAGCAGGGGCCTTGTCTGTTCCAAGACTTACTGCGGCTGCGTTTGACGGCTTGGCGGTTGAACGCCGGATCCTGAAGGAAAAAGGCATTCCAGATGAAGTCATCCCTACCCTGGTCAAGGCCAGGAAGGACGTAACCGCAAAACATTATCACCGCATTTGGCGAAAATATGTTGCGTGGTGTGAGGCCAAGAAGGCCCCTACAGAGGAATTTCAACTGGGTCGTTTCCTCCATTTCCTGCAAACAGGACTGTCTATGGGCCTAAGATTAGGGCCCATTAAGGTTCAAATTTCGGCCCTGTCGATTTTCTTCCAAAAGGAACTGGCTTCAGTGCCTGAAGTTCAGACATTTGTAAAAGGGGTACTGCATATACAGCCTCCTTTTGTGCCTCCAGTGGCACCTTGGGATCTCAATGTTGTGTTGAGTTTCCTAAAGTCACATTGGTTTGAACTACTCAACACTGTGGACTTAAAATATCTCACATGGAAGGTGACGATGCTGTTAGCCCTGGCTTCAGCCAGGCGTGTGTCAGAACTGGCGGCTTTATCATATAAAAGCCCTTATTTAATATTTCATTCTGACAGGGCAGAATTGAGGACTTGTCCTCAATTTCTACCTAAGGTGGTTTCTGCATTCCACATGAAGCAACCTATTGTGGTACCTGCGGCTACTAAGGACTTGGAGGATTCCAAGTTGCTTGACGTGGTCAGGGCCCTGAAAATATATGTTTCCAGGACGGCTGGAGTCAGAAAATCTGACTCGCTGTTTATCCTGTATGCACCCAACAAACTGGGTGCTCCTGCTTCTAAGCAGACGATTGCTCGTTGGATTTGTAGTACAATTCAGCTTGCACGTTCTGTGGCAGGCCTGCCACAGCCAAAAATCTTAAAATGCCCACTCCACAATGAAGGTGGGCTCATCTTGGGCAGCTGCCCGAGGGGTCTCGGCTTTACAACTTTGCCGAGCAGTTACTTCGTCAGGAGCAAATACGTTTGTAAACTTCTACAAATTTGATACCCTGGCTGAGGAGGACCTGGAGTTCTCTCATTCGGTGCTGCAGAGTCATCCGCACTCTCCCGCCCGTTTGGGAGCTTTGGTATAATCCCCATGGTCCTTACGGAGTTCCCAGCATCCACTAGGACGTCAGAGAAAATAAGAATTTACTTACCGATAATTCTATTTCTCGTAGTCCGTAGTGGATGCTGGGCGCCCATCCCAAGTGCGGATTGTCTGCAATACTGGTACATAATTATTGTTACCAAAAAATTCGGGTTATTGTTATAGTGAGCCATCTTTTATAGAGGTTTCTCTATTATCATGCTGTTAACTGGGTTCAGATCACAAGTTGTACAGTGTGATTGGTGTGGCTGGTATGAGTCTTACCCGGGATTCAAAATCCTTCCTTATTGTGTACGCTCGTCCGGGCACAGTATCCTAACTGAGGCTTGGAGGAGGGTCATAGGGGGAGGAGCCAGTGCACACCAGGTGATCCTAAAGCTTTCTTTAGATGTGCCCTGTCTCCTGCGGAGCCGCTATTCCCCATGGTCCTTACGGAGTTCCCAGCATCCACTACGGACTACGAGAAATAGAATTATCGGTAAGTAAATTCTTATTTTCTATAGATTATATAATTTATTTTTATTTAAATCCGTTATTTCTAAAGGGGCATACACACGAAGCGATATCAGCTAACTATATGGAATATATAGTCTATATCGTTAGAAAAACTAGTGCATATCGTTCCGTATGTATAGAACCAATGATGAACAATGCGCACTCCTGAGGATCGTCATTGTTGATAAAAATAGACTGTGCGTGCACCTACAATTTTGGTTACAAACATGACTGTTCATAGACAAAATTGTTCCGTGTTTATAGTCAATATCGTTGGTTCTGGACACCGGGGAAGTTCAAGGGAAATCGTTGCGCCAAAATCGTTCATGGCCAGAATCGCACCATGCGTATGTGCCTTTTGTACAACATGTATTATAAACATTACAACAAGTAAAAACTGTTTAATGACAATATAAATGAATAGAAATTTGTGATACATACTGTGCTATTGCGTAAATACAGTGGGCGGTATTCAATTCTTTTCACCCCCTTCCACACCCATTCTGTTTCTGCTGACGGGCATGGTATAATCATTTCAGCTCGCTATCCCCGGGGCAATGAGGCGCCCAACCCTACGCAGCTAAACCTGATTACTATGGGCGCGATATACTCGATAACAGGGATCACTTTAGAAAGGAGATTGGGCGTGATATATCATTTGAATACTGCCTAGTTTGTCTTGCATGCAATGTCAGTCAATGTTCTCTTATCCATGAAAACAAATCTCAGAAAAAAATGACAACAGAATGTGCTGCACCATTTATTTAGTAACAGTTCTATGGGGGTCATTCCGAGTTCATCGCTCGCTACGGATTTTCGCAGTGCAACGATCATGGCAGAACTGGGCTAATCTGCGCATGCGTATGCACTGCAATGCGCAAGGGCGTCGTATGAGTACACATTGGTTCGTTACCCAGCGATGGCTTCTACAACGATTCCGTTCGCACAGCTGGTCGCAAGGAGATTGACAGAGAGAGGGCGTTTGTGGATGTCAACTGACCGTTTTCTGGGAGTGTTTGGCAAAACACAGGCGTGTCCAGGCGTTTGCAGGGCAGGTGTCTGACGTCAGTTCCGGGAACAAAAACACTGAAGTGATCACAAGGACTGAATAAGTCCAAACCTACTCTGAAACTGCACAAAATGTTTTTGCAGAGCCCCGCTGCAAAGACGTTCACACAATTGCAAAGCGAAAGTACACTCCCCCGTGGGCGGCGACTATGCATTTGCACGGCTTCTAAAAGTAGCTAGCGAGCGATCAACTCAAAATGAGGGCCTATATGTAGTGCACACATATTTTGCAGCGGTTTACAGAGAGTATTTTTAGTCATTCCTATCGAGTATTTTTAGTCATTCCTATCAGTCCCTCACTCTGTGGAACTTACAATCTATCTTCCCTTCACATGGACACGCATACACACTAGGGTTAGCAGTACAGTATGTTCTTGGATTGTGAGAGGAATTCCATGTAAAAAATTGGAGAACATAAAAACGCCACACAAATAGTGTATTGCTAGGAATTTACCACTTTGCCAACCATACCATTTTGCAGCAATATGAAGGATCTTTTAAGGAAGCTAATATTGTATGTATTGTTACAATATAATACAATAGTCAGGGTACTCTAAAGAGAGGCTCTTCATTTTGTCTTGACCTTCGCCTCTGGTTGTTCTATAGATCAAATTAGTGATGTTCAAATTGTTTGTATAACTTTGAATTTTAAGTATTTGTCCTGTTTAATTGTTTAATGAACTTGTACACGGACTTGTTCTGTTTTTTAAACGACATTAATGCTATTGTGTGTGTGTGTGTGTGTGTGTGTGTGTGTGTGTGTGTGTGTGTGTGTGTGTGTGTGTGTGTGTGTGGGGTAAGGAATATAGACTGTAAGTTCCACTTGGGCAGAGACTGATGTGACTGCGCTATGTAAATATACGTAACTTCGGTACGAAAATTATAGTTGGACTGGTTCTGTTTGGGTTTGGCTGCAACCGCTCGATACAATGTTAAGGGCCATACACACTAGTCGATTATTTTGACCAATATGGTCAATACCGACGATTGTGAACGATATATCGCTCACATCGTCTAGTGTGTATGGTCCTAGCAATCAACGATGCGCGCACCCGCGCTCTTTGATAGCAGGTTGGCAGTCAGAGGTGCTGCATGCTCAATGTGAGCAATGTCACTTGTGACATTGCTCATCACGGCATGTGTGTACAGAGCCGCGATGAGCGAGGTTCACAATGTGACATCGCTCACCTTCCTGGCAGCAGCTCCCACCCCAGCAGCGGCTCCCACGTCCCACCATGGCAGCGGCTCCCTCCCTGCCAGCTGCTTCATTCTAGCTGAGCCGCTGATGGTAGCTCAGCGTCTCGGTCCACTGCCCCACCAATTAAATTTTTTACACCCACTGCCCACCAATTATATCTCCATTGTGCCACCAACGTAACAAAAAATTAAATTATAATAATGGGTTCTAATATATATATATATATATATATACACAGTATATATATTTATATATATACATATATATGTTAATATATACTTAAATATATATACAGTCAGGTCCATAAATATTGGGACATCGACACAATTCTCATATTTTGGGCTCTATACACCACCGCAATGGATTTGAAATTAAACAAACAAGATGTGCTTTAACTGCAGACTTTCCGCTTTAATTTGAGGGTATTTACATCCAAATCAGGTCAACGGTGTAGGAATTACAACAGTTTCTATATGTGCCTCCCACTTTTTAAGGGACCAAAAGTAATGGGACAATCGACTCAAAAGCTATTTCATGGACAGGAGTGGGCTATTCCCTTGTTATTTCATCATCAATTAAGCAGGTAAAAGGTCTGGAGTAGATTCCAGGTGTGACATTTGCATTTGGAATCTGTTGCTGTCGACTCTCAATATCAGTTCCAAAGAGCTGCCACTATTAGTGAAGCAAGCCATCATTAGGCTGAAAAATCAAAACAAACCCATCAGAGAGATAGCAAAAACATTAGATGTGGCCAAATCAACTGTTTGGAACATTCTTAAAAAGAAAAAATGCACCGGAGAGCTCAGCAACACCAAAAGACCCAGAAGACCACGGAAAACAACTGTGGTGGATGACAGAAGAATTGTTTCCCTGGTGAACAAAAACCCCTTCGCAACAGTTACCCAGATCAAGAACACTCTCCAGGAGGTAGGTGTATATGTGTCAAAGTCAACAATCAAGAGAAGACTTCACAAGAGCAAATATAGAGGGTTCACCACAAGATGTAAACCATTGGTGAGCCACAAAAACAGGAAGACCAGATTAGAGTTTGCCAGACAACATCTAAAAAAGCCTTTACATTTCTGGAACAACATCCGATGGACAGATGAGACAAAGATCAACTTGTACCAGAGTGATGGGAAGAAAAGAGTAGGGAGAAGGAAAGGAACTGCTCATGATCCAAAACATACCACCTCATCAGTGAAGCATGGTTGTGGTAGTGTCATGGCAAGGGCATGTATCGCTGCCAATGGAACTGGTTCCCTTGTATTTATTGATAATGTGACTGCTGACAAAAGCAGCAGGATGAATTCTGAAGTGTTTTTCGGGCAATATTATCTGCCCATATTCAGTCAAATGCTTCAGAACTCATTGGACGGCGCTTCACAGTGTAGATGCACTATGACCCGAAGCATACTGCGAAAGCAAAGAGTTTTTTAAGGCAAATAAGTGGAATGTTATGCAATGGCCAAGTCAATCACCTGACCTAAATACGATTGAGCATGCATTTCACTTGATGAAGACAAAACTGAAGGGAAAATGCCCCAAGAACAAGCAGGAACTGAAGACATTTGCAGTAGAGGCCTGGCAGAACATCATCAGGGATGAAACCCAGCGTCTGGTGATGTCTATGCGTTCCAGACTTCAGGCTGTAATTGACTGCAAAGGATTTGCAACAAATTATTAAAAAGGTGAAAGTTTGATTTAGGATTGTTTAGTTTGTCCCATTACTTTTAATCCCTTAAATAGTGTGAGGCACATATAGAAACCGTTGTAATTCCTACACCGTTCACCTGATTTGGATGTAAATACCCTCTAATTAAAGCGGAAAGTCTGCAGTTAAAGCACATGTTGTTTGTTTCATTTCAAATCCATTGTGGTGGTGTATAGAGCCCAAAATATGAGAATTGTGTCAATGTCCCAATATTTATGGAGTTGACTGTACATATATATATATATATATATCAAAATATATATCAAAATATATATATATATATATATATATAAATATATATTTATATATATACATACAGTGGGGCAAAAAAGTATTTGGACAGCCACCGATTGTGCAAGTTGACCCACTTAAAAAGTTCAGAGAGGTCTGTAATTTCCATCATAGGTACACTTCAACTGTGAGAGGCAGAATCTGGAAAAAAAAAAACTAGGAATTCACATTGTATGATTTTTAAACAATTTACTTGAATATTCTTGTGGAAAATAAATATTTGGACAATCAGAAAGTTTAACTCAATACATTGTAATATAACCTCGGTTGGCAATTACAGAGGTCAAACGTTTCCTGTAGTTCTTGACCAGGTTTGCACACACTGTAGCAGGCATTTTGGCCCACTCTTCCATGCAGATCTTCTCTAGATCTGTCATGTTTTGGGGCTGTTGCTGGCCAACACAGACTTTCAACTCCCTCCACAGATTTTCTATTGGGTTGAGGTCTGGAAACTGGCTAGGCCACTCCAGGACCTTGAAATGCTTCTTATGGAGCCACTCCTTAGTTGCCTGGGCGGTGTGTTTGGGGTCATTGTCATGCTGGAAGACCCAGCAATGTTCCATCTTCAATGCTCTTACTGAGGGAAGGAGGTTTATGCCCAAAATCTCACGATACATGGCCCCATTCATCCTCTCCTTAATACGGATCAGTCGTCCTGTCCCCTTTGCAGAAAAGCAGCCCCAAAGCATGATGTTTCCACCCCCATGCTTCACAGCGGGTAAGGTGTTCTTGGGATGCCATTCATCATTATTCTCCCTCCAAACACGGCGAGTGGAGTTTATACCAAAAAGTTTGATTTTGCTCTCATATGACCACACTACATTCTCCCAGTCTTCCTCTGGATCATCCAGATGGTGACTGGCAAACTTTAGACGGGCCTGGACATGTCCTGGCTTAAGCAGGGGGACCTTTCGGGTGCTGCAAGATTTAATTCCATGACAACGTAGTCTGTTACTAATGGTAACCTTTGTGACTGTGGTCCCAGCCCTCTTGAGGTCATTGACCAGGTCCCCCCGTGTAGTTCTGGGCTGATTCCTCACCATTCTCAAGATCATTGATACCCCACAAGGTGAGATCTTGCATGGAGCCCCAAAGGTGCAGCACTCCCAGCAGCTTGAATAAAGGACAAGAGCAGGGCATGCGTGTAGAAAACATTTCAATGCCATTATTGCGGCATTGTCATCAGGTCTTTTTTGCCACAATAAAGCATTAAAACGTTGTATACACGCATGCCCTCCTGTTGTCCTTTATTCAAGCCGCTAGGAGTGCCGCACCTTTGGACTTTATGTGACTATTATTTCCGTCCGTCACCTGGCTCCATAGCCGTTGGCCTGCAGGTATGAACGAGACGGCACCAACGATGAACGAGCGCGGATGGTGGTGCCTACACACTGAACGATATGAAAGAGTTCTCGTTCATTAATGAACGAGAACGTTCATATCGCTCAGTAAAATCTTTAAGTGTGTAGGGCCCTTTACACATTTTATACATTTTCTGACATTACTGTTTGAAGTTCCAGTCACAAGAAAATAGTCAAACCATATAACACAATGTAGCCATATAAGACTGAGGGGCAGATTTATTAAGCCTGATGAAGTGATAAAGTGGAAGCTGATAAAGCACCAGCCAGTCAGCTCCTAACTGTCATTTTTCAAACCCAGCCTATGACATGGCAGTTAGGAGCTGATTGATTGGCACTTCATCACCTTCCACTTTATTACTTCACCACACTTAATAAATCTGCCCCCAAATGAGGGAGAGATGTACTAAGGTTTGAAAAATGATAAATTTCACTGTGATAAAGTACCAGCCAACCAGCTCCTAACTGTCATTTTTTAAAGCCAGCCTGTAACATGGCAGTTAGGAGCTGATTGGCTGGTACTTTATCACTGTGAAATGTATCACTTTTAAAGGCCTGGCTTAGTACATATTCCCCTGAATATGGTGATATCTATTCACCTTTCTCAAGTTTAGCTCAGCTTCTGTATTAGGTTGTAAAGTTCAAACCTAGAAGCCACTACTAGGAGAGGTTTCAGAACCACTATTAATCATAGTCATGGTTCTCTAGATGCAACTTAGGGGGGTATGCAATTAGATACGTTTTTTTCGCCTAGGCATAAAAAAAAGGGGACTTTTCGCTTTACTCAGGGTGAATGGGGATTCGCCCTATTCAATAGCAGGGCCGTTTTTTTGCCTAGGTGAAAAATTTAGCAGGAGCGAAACACATGTTGATCGGCAAATCGACATGTTTTCTCAACTGCGACGCCATTTTAAGGCATTTTTTGTCAATGCATATTCACAAAGAAAAAAGGTGAAAAGGCATTGACAAAAATGCATTAAAACTGGCGAAAACTGGCTGAAATTGAATAGGCAGGAGTGCGAAATCAATAGCTCCAAGATTACCGAAGCAAATTGGATACCGCTCATGGTATTGTGTTGCTTTGAAGCATTGGTATTATCAGATAACTGCATGAGGACAGAGATTCAGGCGGGTCAATGCAATTTAAATTGTGGTAGTTGTGTAATACCTGTTGTTTAGGTCCATATTTGTATTTTCTTCAGCTCACTGTGCTCTCTCCTGGGCAGGCGTTTTTCAGCATTCACAGCCAGAGAGCTGTGAGGCGTAGAGTAAGCTGGCTGTGAGCAGCCGCAGTACAGTCTGAAAACTCAGCTCACTTATGAGCTTTCAAAGAAACTTTTCAACATTGTAACTTAATTGTCTAAAATACATAAAATACCTAGAATGCATATGGTTAGCTTGCTGTTTTGCTCTTCTGCAGCACATTGCAGCGTGAGGAGGTAGGTGTTTCAGACAGAGAGTGACTGACTGGTAGCTTGCAGATTTGCACTGCAGAAATACAGTATTTGGATTGGTTGATTTGTGCACCTTTCCCTATTTTTCTGTAATGTTTTGTGATTTCGGTTTTATGATTATGGTTGATTCTGACTTTGTATTTTACTTTAAACTATATATATTATAGAAGAGAATTAGTTACAGATGTATTGGTTTTGTCAATAACATGTTCTGTTTCCTCACATTAACTTTGTTGCAAACTTGTTGCCAGTTACTCCTCTAACCCCTTCCTCCTTTAAAGGGCCCCATACACTTATACGACATGACGGTCCGTCATGTCGTATAAGATTTTCCTGCAACCTACCGGCAGCCTCCCGGGCGGCAGGATAGTATAAGATACATCGTATGCGGTCCTTTTGCATACAATGTATCTTATACAATCCCAGCCATTCCTGCGGGATCCGACATATCACGAATTCAGTAGCACTCGTGATATGTCGGATCTAGGGTGATCCGGTCCGATGCCCACGGGATCAGATCAGGTGTAAAGCACAACGAAAATGCCTGATTTCACCCAATATATTGTTCCGAATGCCCGAATTGGGCTGAAATCAGGCATTATCATTCTAGTGTATGGGGCCCTTTAGAAGCAAACCTCAGAGGGTCAAATGCTGTTATTTGCGCCATTGACGAATGATGGTCTACACTACAGTATGTTTACAGCAAGTGATGTTATGTACGGTCTACGTGAGCATTCAGAGAACTATTGTCTGGAGTTGAAAACCACCGCTGTGTCCTGACACACACAGACATAAATTACTGAGGAAAAAAATGTTTCTAAAATAAATATGCAAGTGGAACTAACATGATCCGGGTTCCCAGCGTTCACAAATATATATGTAAAAGTCTCTATAACTTGCCAAAACTAAAAAAGGACCTACAATAAATTCACATATTCTTGTTCAGAGTAAACCACAAACTGCTTGTCTGGCGTGTTAACTATCCTGTATATGTTTTTTGAAAAAATGTACTTTTGCAGTTATATACGTCTCCTTTTCCTCTGAGAACTGCTCCTAATGTCAATGATGCTACGTGCAGAGGAGGAGCGAGATGTTACATACAATCTTTAAAGACATCAATGTGGCTTTATGTGAATGATGAATTCACTTTAAAGGCCTCAGCACACATTGTGCTCTGGTTGTTTGGCACAATCAACTAACAATGTGGTCAGTGAGCTATGTGGTAACATGCACACAGACAAATTGTTCAGATCTGGTTATTCAGGTGCTATGCAAAATAACTATTAAATTGCAAACCTTGGTATTTGCACTTCCGGCGCAGATAATCACCTTACACATGATACTTTAACCACATATTCAGTCAGACTGCTGAATTGATGTACAGCCCAGTGGTCACACCTGAGCCGGATTATGAATGAGGGAAAATGACTGCACCGGCCAGTTGGCGCATGTGATCTCTCCCCGTCCAGGCTATGCATGAAGTACTGTCTTTTGTCAAAGCACAGGTGGGGTCGACGTGGTCACTTTCCCTAATAGGCTGCACGTACACCACCATATTTTTCAAACCTGACAAGGTTCTAAGAAGCAGTGTAATCCTCATAGTTGTATGTGGCCAGCATAACCTACATTCTTGTAAAAAATTACTATCTTGTATAATCAATCATGTTCCTTTGCTCCCCTGTAGTACTCTACTCATACAATATTTTGGTGTATAGTCTTTATGTCAAATGTTGACATCATAATGTCTACATAGAATTTGACGACAGATAAGAACCACTTGGCCCATCTAGTCTGCCCTTTTTTAACCTTTTGTTAACCTCAACCCTATTTGATCCTTAGTATGTTGACAAGATGCTGACATATTCAGAATGTTGACATTCAACATATTAACATTCGCATTGTCGACACTGACATACTGTCGACATTGTATGAATTTTGACACTTGGTTTTAGGGTTTGGCTTCAGTCATACCACTTTCAGACTGTCGGAATAACACATTGTAGGGTCGACCCGGATCACGTCTCAGTCTGAAAGGGACCAGGAAAAATAACCCGGTCGAGTGACCCAACAATCCAACCCGGGTAGCGACCAAGGTTGGACGCGGAACCGACCCGGGTCACGGTGCAATGTGAACCGTCTGACCTGGGTCACGATGACCCAAGTTGTGCTGCATATAACTGGACATCATCTCCAAGCATCCACTGTGAAGCCGGATAGACCCAGATCATGGAAGACCCGGGTCTGAAGTGAATGGCTGGACCCAGGAATAATCCGGGTTCAGCCACCGGTGTGAAAGGGGTGTGAGCCGGGTCACATCCGTGTTGGACCCATGTTCAAAATCCCAGGTCTGACCCAGGATTTTGATCTGAAAGGGGCATTAGGGCTTCAGTTATAGGATTAGGTTTAGATATAGCTATAGGCTGCAGTTAGGATTAGGTTTAGATATTGATTTAATGTAATACAGGTTGAGTATCCCATATCCAAATATTCCGAAATACGGAATATTCTGAAATACGGAATTTTTTGAGTGAGAGTGAGATCGTGAAACCTTTGTTTTCTGATGGCTCAATGTACACAAACTTTGTTTAATACACAAAGTTGTTAAACATATTGTATTAAATGACCTTCAGCCTGTGGGGTACATTTATTAAGCAGTGATAAGAGCAGAGAAGTGAGCCAGTGGAGATATTTCCCCATCAACCAATCAGCAGGTCTGTATCATTTTATATTATGCAAATTATAGATGTTACTTCAGTGCTGATTGGTTGATGGGGCAACTTCTCCACAGGCTTACTTCTCCACTCTTATCACTGCTTAGTAAATGTACCCCTAAGTGTATTAGGTGAATATGAAACATAAATGAATTGTGTGAATGTACACAGACATTGGCCCTCATTCTGAGTTGATCGCAGCAGCAAGAAAGTTAGCAATTGGGCAAAACCATGTGCACTGCAGGAGGGGTAGATATAACATGTGTAGAGAGAGTTAGATTTGGGTGGGGTGTGTTCAATCTGCAATCTAATTTGCAGTGTAAAAATAAAGCAGCCAGTATTTACCCTGCACAGAAACAAAATAACCCACCCAAATCTAACTCTCTCTGCACATGATATATCTGGTTCCCCTGCAGTGCACATGGTTTTGCCCAATTGCTAACTTTCTTGCTGCTGCGATCAACTCAGAATGAGGGCCATTGTTTAATGCACAAAGTTATTACAAATATTGGCTAAAATGACCTTCAGGCTGTGTGTACAAGGGCCCTCATTCCGAGTTGTTCGCTCGCAAGCTGCTTTTAGCAGCATTGCACACGCTAAGCAGCCGCCCTCTGGGAGTGTATCTTAGCTTAGCAAAATTGCGAACGAAAGATTCTCAAAATTGCAAATAGAAATTTCTTAGCAGTTTCTGAGTAGCTCGGGACTTACTCTGCCACTGCGATCAGTTCAGTCAGTTTCGTTCCTGGTTTGACGTCACAAACACACCCAGCGTTCGCCCAGACACTCCCCCGTTTCTTCAGACACTCCCGCGTTTTTCCCAGAAACGGCAGCGTTTTTTCACACACTCCCATAAAACGGCCAGTTTCCGCCCAGAAACACCCACTTCCTGTCAATCATATTACGATCACCAGAACGAAGAAAAAACCTCGTAATGCCGTGAGTAAAATACCAAACTTCTTAGCAAATTTACTTGGCGCAGTCGCAGTGCGAACATTGCGCATGCGCAATTAGCAGAAAATAGCTGCGATGCGAAGAAAATTACCGAGCGAACAACTCGGAATGAGGGCCATGGTGTATATGAAACATAAATGCATTCTGTGCTTAGACTTAGGTCCCATCACCATGATATCTCATTATGGTATGCAATTATTCCAAAATACGGAAAAATCCGATATCCAAAATACTTCTGGTCCCAAGCATTTTGAATGAGGGATACTCAACCTGTATATAATTTCCTACATTCTGACTGTCAACATTTACAATATTGACAATATGTTCGTGTCAGCATATTTTATGCCAAACCAAAGCTCCTCTTAGTAACTATAGCAGTATACACTTTATGCTCCTGTCTTTATGGCAAAAGCTCCAAGTTTGTAACTTTCTTCATAATAGGTTTCCAGAAAGGAGATCCTGAACACATACTTCTATTTGTGAGTATTTCTGGCAGGCAGTAATATACATGTAAATCTGCTTGTGTTTCAAGTTTACAGGCGTTAGATGCTGTGCAGTAATGCAACAAGAAGGGAGTTTTTCCTGCGTGTATTTATTGAGTAAGCATGTTAGAACAGAACCAGTAAAGAGAATACAAATACCCTGCACTTACTAGTCTACTAAAAAGCTTAGCGAATTAATCATTGACCTTTAGCTTGAGAATCAAACCTCAAATTAAACTTTGAAGAGGCTGTATGGCTTAGTGGATAAAACATTTGATTTCCATGTATAGCAGCTGGGTTTCATTTTAGGTTGCATTCTTGTAGATAAAAAAATGTGTGGAATCGTTCTACTCCAAAATCAGCAGACCTAAATCCCCTAAGCTTCTAAATCAGAGCAAACATTGTGACATCAGCTAAAGTACAACAAAATAAAAATACACCTTATTGAGTGAGGTAGGTTTTTTTTTTTTTTGCTTAATAACGTTTTATTCTAGGCTGATAATACGATACCACCTAGGTGTCTGTATAGCTGCCATTTGCATGATGTCTATTTTGCACTGAACAAATACCATGTTACCTCATTTTGTAATAGTTTTGGTTCATGACATCATGGTCTTCAGCCTTTACACATGTGAGAGGTCATTTATGAGGAGCACTATATACATTGCATGGTATAAAAATAGCCTTCTTTTTTCATATGAAGGTGGCTTATTGGGTCTGATTCAGGTGCAGTTGTAGTTAGTATAGCTTCTGCTTCCTTGGAACCTCCTAATAGATGGTAATGCAGCAGGAGGCTCCTGGTATAAATAGACACTTTCTGCATGAATGTGTGATCCTCTACTGCTTCCGATGACGCAGCATCGGATCACCTGTGACACCATCGGCTGACTGAGTAACTCTGAGGTTACAGGACCGACGGCCGGAGCTCTGTTGACGAGACCAGGAAATCTCTGTTGGAGAGATCATCGCTGCTCCCTTCTCACCCACAAACATCTGCACACTGTCAGTCAGCTGATGTCCGCAGCCCTACTGCGTCCAAGGTTGCAGGACCCATATTGCACATACGTAGCACGGGTCCTGTGCATGTGCAATGTACCGAAGATTGGTATATTGTGTGATTCCCCACCTCGCGAATGGACCTGAATCACGGCCCATTATTAGCAGAGTTCTTTTCCTTTGTACAACAGGAATTTTTTGTCAGCTCCATGTTAGTGGCCTATGGGTCGTAACTCAATATTTTTTAATGGGACCCATTTTGCGTCTCTGTTTTGTACTTCCAAGGGTTGGTACTAAACTGGTAGTAGGTTGTATTAGTGTTCCCGCTAGGAAGCAGAGAGGGCAGGGTGCAAGGGTGAGGTGGCAAAATATGCGCGTGCACTGAAAATGTGGGCGTGGCTGGCTGAGGACAGGGACACGGCCACACCGATGTCACTATTGGGGAGGTGCGGCCTCCGTCAGCATCACAAATGGGGATGCTGGGCTTCCCCCAGCCTCACTGCATCTATTCACGAGGTGGGAAGGCAACGGCAGGCTGTTATAGCAGGGCAGGTGCATCCTGCCGTTGAAAAATTGGGCAGGGTACGGCGCTCTGCTAAAACAGCCTAGTGTGAAGACTATTGGACCTTGTTGTGACTCTTTAGTCTTTTGTACAGTGCCATGTGAAAGAGGAGTAGATTGGGCCATCTGGACATGTGCTACATACATGATCTCCACTATATGGCACATCACCATAGAGAGGTTTAGGGTGGGATGTATCAATCACAAAAATGCAGTAAAACTACAGTTTTCTATGGTTTCCCACAACACATATGGATCCACATACTGTATGTATTCAAAAGGTCCACAGTGCTGTGGACACACACTATAGGGCTGCAAGTGCCTGCATGCAACAAGCCCCATAAAGCATAGCTTTCTGTAGCCTGTGACTGATAGGCCATGCCATCAATAGATGGCATTGCCTATATTAGCTCATGTGTTTCTTATCGCAAAAATCCCTGGAGATCCTGCTCCGTTCCTTGCAGTTTGCACATGGACATGCTTGCACATATTTATTTGGACTTCCAGGTCATAGTCATAACTGCATCGCTGGGACAGCTCTATATCAGAAGAACTGTCCCTGCACGTAAGTATTTATGCATACCGGCAATCAAAAATGGGGAGATATATCACAATTTATTTACAACGATTGATACAATTCCCCCTAATGAGTCATTTCCATAATAGGTTACAGAGTGAAATAGGCATACGAGAAAAGCATTAATAGTTACTAGTGCATCATAAGTCTATATGTAACTCAATGGGATGGGAAAGAATACTGTAATTGAAGCACCCATGGTTTTATTCCCAGCCGGGGATAATGTTCTTTTTGGACTGTCCCACCAAACTCTTGACTATTTGGAAGTATCCATTATATACAGACACGATACTTGGAGCACTAAAACTCTGTATGACACGTGTACTTTCTTTCAGAATAGTGTTCTTTTTACATTCTAAACATTTTCAATATTAAGTAATAAAATCTGCAGAGTAAATGGTGTGTACACACGGTGAGATAAATCTGTAAGATTTTGACTATATAGTCAAAATCTTATGAAAAGTTAGTACATACTGTATCTCAAGGTATTAGGCAGCTTGCGATACAGATTAGATCCCGATGTGCGCTCCCGTGGGGTCTGTATCGTAAGGCTAGATAGACTGTGCAGGCAAGTCAATCTTGACTATCTAGTGTACTATCTAGTACAAAGTATAGTCAAAATTTTCACTTAGTCAAAATTGTACATAGACAAAATCTCAAGCACAGATAGTCAAAATCTGTACTATCTGGGCTCTGGGGGAGTTCAAGGGAAATCGCATAGTCAGCATCGGGCATAGCAAGGCTCTCACCATGTGTACACACCTTAAGAATGGATGGATAGTATTGCACATAACATGCAAAAAAAACAAAAACAAATAGGCATTTTATTTATTTACTGTACATGGCAAATATTGCAGAGATCCAGAGGGAACAAATCTCATACCTAGGACTGTATTTGCCAGCCAGCATTATAATATAACCAAGCACTGTTGGAATCCCACATGTGTAGGTGTGTTGCTGCTAACTTATCTCAATTAATACATCTATTAATCACATTTTCTCTATAGTAGTTTCCACATTAAATAAAACTGCTTAACTTCAAGCAGTCTTTTCTAACAGTACAGTACTTGGAACTTTACCAAATATGTCAGCATTCAGTGAGTGTCTCTGAGAGAACCAATGAGCAGAGAATGGGATAATCACAGGGCCACGCTCTGTAGTTTAGCCGGCGTGTGCTAATCTGTAAACATACAAAGCAGACAAAATAGGTACTGGCCACCATCGCTTTAATGTGCTCACATTTTCCATGCTGTCCATTCATCTAATTGCAAAAATATGTCCAGCAAATGAAAGTGTATCCAGCACTTTTCTGTGGTGGAAGTTTGACATTGTTTTTAGAAATCCATTAAGGAAGTAGCTTTCAGTAGTTCTGGACATTTAATAGCTTCTGAATTGATTATTGATTATTTAGCGTGATTCAGAGATGGATGTAGTGAATACAGCAGCTGCGTCCAAAGATACAAATATGCAAATGCAGCAGGAGGTGCCTTGTGTTAATAGACGCCTATTGCATGCTTTTGTGATCCTCTGCCCTGCGCCACCACCTCCTCACCCCCTTAGGGGGCACTGCGGGCAATGACACAGGACCCGTCCTGCATATGCACAGAATGGGCTATGCGCAGTGCCGTCCCCCCGCCATCAGAGTTTTGCGCAATACATCGGGTTTGCGTACAGCTCTGAATCAAGCCTTTAGCCTGAAAAAAAGCTCCCTCCACCCCACAACCTCCTGATGCAATTTGTTTCCTTGAAAAGTGCTATAAAAATGCAATAACAACTTCTAAATTTGATTATTGTTATATGTATTTTTCTTGCAGATTTGGACTACTTACATTCTTTATAGTAGAAAGACACACCACACCTATGCCACATAAAATTTACCTCAGTCATACCATTTAAATACATTTGAATACAAAATGTATCCTGACCCAGTGGAGCCATGTCCACCCTACTGTATCCGCAGCTACATTGGCTTAATAAAACCATGCACATCACATAAAGTAAATGTCCTGTCAGGGATTGAAACTGAGGACTGTGCTGTTATTTCGTAGGTATCAGAATTAAAACTTGAATCTGTGAATTAGTGCAGTAATTGTATACCCCACACTGTTTGTGTAAAGTATACATCAAGGACATGCTGTGTGACTTTGCAGATAAGTGGCATATGTAACAAGTAGCATTTTATGGCAACTCATATTCAAGGTTATATAATACAATATTGCCCAGACATTTATCATTAGAGTGATAACTCACAAGTGTGTAACAACTCGGATTAAGAAAGCAGAACTCGTACATTTCACATCACTGTTAATCTGATTTGTGCTAGGGATGAATTGACAAATCAGAGCAGAATAGTGCTTCATATCCTCATTTAAAGGAGTGATTACAATCCGTACAGCTCTCTTTTAGTATATTCAAGTATTTATGTATTCAGGAAATGTAACACGCTAATAATGCATATTAAAGAATGCATTCAATACAGGCTTCCTCTCTGTCTGGGCAGTGACAGTCTTCTTACCTATGACCACATTAACCTTGGACATCATATCATATCAGAGCCCCTACTGCCCAGCCAAGCGAGTAAAGTGATTAAACCAAACAACTTTCTCTATAAGCAGTTTGGTTAGGAGTTTGCTGCTAAATTCTCATTAGAGTACATATATGCCTTTAAAGCATTATTGACAAGATGGTAATATTCTTTGTCCAGGTCATTAAAAAATAGAACTGTATAAATGCATTCATACCTTGTCTGGATGCCTGTTACCAGACATATAGGAGCTTTGCATAAGTACCCGTATACTTAGCTGCTTTTACCAAATGCCCTTAACTTTCTAAGGGCGGGATGTACTAAGCATTGCTTCCGCAATATAGTACATCCTTCCACTTACCGCATAGATACTAACCGCATATATACTAACATATGTGATTAGTGAAGCAAAGGACAGCCCTCCCGATAACAGCTGCCCTTTGCAATGTCGGGACTTTCAGGTTTCAGTGCCAGGAGTCTCTCTGACTTGGCTGCCGCTGGGGGAGGGGGGCGGAGTGCTGGGAGATCCCTCTCAGAGGACATTGTGGAAAGAAGCCCATAGGCTTGTATAGGGTCTCGCCAGATAAAGCTGGCGTTACCCACCACATTTAATCCCCAGAATTCATCGCATTCCAGTGCTTAGTACATATGGTAATGTGGCCACTGTCCGAAAACTAAATTGAATTTTTCTGCCAATGTCAAGATTTGTTGACCATATATATTAACTAAACAATTAGAGGTTGAGTATCCCATATCCAAATATTCAGAAATACAGAATATTCCGAAATACGGAATTTTTTGAGTAAGACTGAGATAGTGAAAACTTTGTTTTCTGATGGCTCAATGTACACAAACTTTGTTTAATGCCCAAAATTATTCCAAATATTGTATTAAATGACTTTCAGGCTGTGTGTATAAGGTGTATATTCCGAGTTGTTCGCTCGTTATTTTTTTCCGCTACGGAGCGATTAGTCGCAAACTGCGCATGCGCAATGTACGCAGCGCGCCTGCGCCAAGTAAATTAGCACAAAAGTTTGGTATTTTACTCACGGCGTAACAAAGTTTTTTCATCGTTCTACTGATCGTAGTGTGATTGACAGGAAGTGGGTGTTTCTGGGCGGAAACTGGCCGTTTTCTGGGAGCGTGCGGAAAAACGCAGGAGTTTCAGGGAAAAACGCTGGAGTGTCTGGAGAAACGGGGGAGTGGCTGGGCGAACGCTGGGTGCGTGTGTGACGTCAAACCAGGAACGAAACTGACTGAACTGATCACTATTTGTGAGTAGGTCTGGAGCTACTCAGAAACTGCTAAGAAATTTCTATTCGCAATTCTGCTAATCTTTCGTTCGCAATTCTGCTATGCTAAGATACACTCCCAGAGGGCGGCGGCCTAGCGTGTGCAATGCTGCTAAAAGCAGCTAGCGAGCGAACAACTCGGAATCACCCCCAACGTTATTAAACATATTGACTAAAATTACCTCCATTCCCATGATACTGTATCTCATTATGGTATACAATTATTCCAAAATACGGAATAATCCGATATCCAAAATACTTCTGGTCCCAAGCATTTTGGATATGGGATACTCAACCTGTACTTGTAAAGATGTACATTTTACTTCTGTTTCATATTATTGTTTAGCAGTTATTTGCATGAAGCCTTGAATGTACCACGTTTCTGTACATATGTCGGCACTTTATTAAATATATATATATATATATATATATATGAAAGCCCTCACTCATTGACTCACTCACTGACTCATGACTAATTCTCTTACTTCCCGATATGTTAAGAAGCTGAAATTTAATATAGGTTTTCTTCAGGTGGGAAATAGGAAAACTACGTAATTAGATTTAAAAAAAACCTCCCTTAAGGAGATGAAAAGGGGGTTGACATAATTACGTCATCACCGATGCATGGCTGGCGTTGCGTGAACGATAATGCCCAAAAATACAATCGGATCAAAATTTGGTTTGTGTCTCTAGTTGGTAGAATTTAATAAACTACAAAAATGTCCTGTCACTTTTTACTGTATCTGCTACGGGTGCTCCTCAGGTAACGCAAAGAACCATGGATTAATATTTACTTACATTAAGATGTCTCAAATTTACATCTCTATAGATATACCAAATTATTAACCCTCTATTTCTATTTACAACCGTGAAAATCCCAAACTCTTGTGCAAAGAACAGGTAGAACCAGAGCCGGCGCTAACCGCTCAGCAGCTCCTGCAAGGCAGGGAGGCGCAGGTCGGAAGAGGCGCTCTCCAAGCTCTGCTGTTGCTGCTGGCTCCTGGTTGCTGCTGCGTCTGTCACACTGTATGACAGACGCAGGCAACGTGAAGTGCGGCTCCGGCTCCCTCCCTCCAGCTTCCACCACCTCCTCATGGCCGTGTCACCTGATGGGCGCCTGATAGGAGAGGGCGCCGATCCCCCCTAACGCTCCCCTCCCTATGCAGCAGCCGTCGGCATCGAGATGAAACTGAATAAAAACTACATCTCCCAGCAGCCCTTGCTGCCGGGAGCTGTAGTTTACTTTCAGTTTCATCTTGCAGTGATCAGCTGAACAAGATTGAAGGGGCAGAGGTAGGGGACAAGTTACCCCAGCCTTTCACCACCCCCCTCTTCCCCCCACTGCCATTAATCATGGCAGTGCACTGTAAACTAAGAAGATACCCGACGTCCGAAAAGGGGCGGGGCTAGACGGCACTGTACTACACAGTGCCTTGCCACTGCCAGTTGCCAGCAGTATGGGAGAATGGAGGGTATGTGAGCAGCAGCATGGCCAAAACAGTGAGTGTGACTCAGGGAAGGGCACTGTGTGTGTGTGTGACTACTATATGTGTGTGTAAATGTTTGCTTGTGTGTGACTGTATGTGAATAGGTGTGTGACTACATAGCTGTATGTGTGCTGGTATGTCACTGTATGTATATGTGTCACTGTCACTATATATGTATTTATACAGGTGTGTGATTATATGTATGTATGTGAGAGAATGTATGTGTGCGTGTATGTTTTTAGGTGTGTGACAGCATGTATTTGTATAGGTGTGTGATTTCATGTATGTATCAATGTACGGGTTATTATTGTATACCCCTTTTACACCGCCAGCTAGTAACACGGGTTATTGGACATGAGCACGCATAACCCATGTTGCTGGTTGCTGTAAAAGGGCCCAGTTGGAATAATCCGGGTCGATTGAACTGGTATTCCAACTCCAGGTAGCTTGCAGGGTTGAACACGGGTTCAACCCGGCAAGCTGTGCTGTGCAAACTGGGAGCCGGGTCGATGCAACCTGGCTCCTGTTCACATCACAGTGTATGTACAGGAAGCGCTTGGAGATCATGTGATCTCCAAGTGCCGCCCCCGCTGCGTCACCAGCAATGTCACCAACCCGGCAATATGCCAAGTTGGAATCTGCGGTGGGATAAGGACCTGAGGCGGGTCGCACCCGGGCTCCCTCCCTCCTCCCGACTGTACTTTAGGCAGCGGCGCCGGCAGCGCTCTCCACGGATCTGTGTGCGGTATGTACCGCACACCACCTCTATCTCCCCTCCGGTTTACTTAAGTGTAAGGTTCATTAATTGTTGCACTACTTCTGTGGGCATTCTATGTGGCACTAGTACTGTGGGCGCTTTGAGGATCACTACTGCTGTGGGCATTATGTGTGGCACGTCTACTGTGAGTGCTCTGTGGGGCACTACTGCTGTGGGCGCTCTGTGTGGCACAACTACTGTGGGCGCTCTATGGCACGACTACTGTGAGCGTTATTTGTGGCACAACTACTGTAGGCGTTCTGTGTGGCATGACTACTGTGGGCGTTCTGTGTGGCACAACTACTGTGGGCGTTCTGTGTGGCACTACTGCTGTGGGCATTCTGTGTGGCACTACTGCTGTGGGCATTGTATGTTAGGCACGCTATCATTGTGGGCATTTTGAGTGGCTCTACTACTGAGGGTGTTATTTGTATAAGGGACACTACTGTGGGTATTGTGTATAAGGAGCACTACTGTGTATCGTAATGTGAATTAGGTACACAACTATCGGGTACAATATGAATCAGGCACTACGTGTGGTATAATGTGAATACGATTGTGATACTGTGTGGCGTAATTTGAATTGGGGATACTATTATGTGGCCACGCCCCTTCCATATGAGACCACGCCCTTTTGGTGGGCACTGTCCCTTTATTCCATATGGGAGGGAGGGCGCAAATTTATTGTTTGCAGGAGGGCGCCGGAGACCCTAGCACCGGCCCTGGGTAGAACAGTAATAAAGTATAATAACAATATATTATCCTTGCAGCAGAGTGTTCAAGGAAACCTATTGCAATGATGCAGATTTTACTCTGATATTAATAGTTGAAGCTTTCCCAGAATTATTAGTGTTTGTCTTACCTTCTGTTTAAGGAAGTTCTAACAGCTTGCTGTGGGGCACCTGTGAGATCTGTTTGCCAACAGTTTTAATAATATTAGCATTACACTGACATATTGGTAATTTTGCCATTCCACGAACCATTTCCGTGAGTGTGGAAAATAAAACAAGAACCTATTGTTCATATGTAGGGTGTCCTTAAATACCTCTAGGGTGACCTTAAATGCAACTCTTGTGATTAACACATTGCACATTCTTGCCTATCATTGAATTTCACACAGAGATAGCTTGTTTCCATACAGATCATAAAAAATGTGTAAGACATGGGCCTGGTGCACAACTTTGAAGCAAATCGGACATTGGGCCTGATTCATGTTTGTAAGTAAAGCAAAAAAGCAAACAACTGGCCATAACCATGTTGCACTACAGGTGGGGCAGATGTATCATGCAGAGAGATTTAGATTTGGTTGGATGTGTTAAATTGAAATCTAAATTGCATAAAATAAAATAAAGCTGTCTAACATTTGTGGGCTAATTATAGGAAAGGATATACAGCGCTATAAACTGGATATAGACAATATAGCCTTTTATTTATACAAAATTAACATTTAGTTGCAGCAACAACAAAATTAAAAAATAAAACTAATAAAAATTTGTAAAATAGGGCAAACACAGCACAACACTTCATTGGATATATTACCACATATAGAGGCCAAACACAGTCTCCTGTATAGAATCCTTGGAAAAAGATGCCACAGTCCAGGGGGTATAATTAGCACTTGTAGAGATTGTATAGTCCATACGGAGTGAATGGAGGACCTTCAGAGCTTGATTTTGGACGGTTGTAGTCCTATTGAAAGCATGGTCTCGTACTCCTCTCTCGGACACCAACAAGTTCCCTGTTTAAAGCGTAAAAGGACTTCTAGGCGTATTCCAGGATCTAGATGTTTAGCTGTAGTGGAGGCCTCTACAACCGTCCAAAATCAAGCTCTGAAGGTCCTCCATTCACTCCGTATGGACTATACAATCTCTACAAGTGCTAATTATACCCCCTGGACTGTGGCATCTTTTTCCAAGGATTCTATACAGTAGACTGTGTTTGGCCTCTATATGTGGTAATATATCCAATGAAGTGTTGTGCTGTGTTTGCCCTATTTTACAAATTTTTATTAGTTTTATTTTTTTATTTTGTTGTTGCTGCAACTAAATGTTAATTTTGTATAAATAAAAGGATATGTTGTCTATATTCAGTTTATAGCGCTGTATATCCTTTCCTATAATTATTCCTCAAGGATTAACTATCCCTGTACACAGCTGCTTTGGGTTAAACATCACATTTTGAAGCGCCGGGCCCATTACCTTGGTAATTTTCCCTAACATTTGTGGGCTACATGATATATTTTGTTCTCTAGCATCCATAAGGGATATTGGGGACAGATTAGTACGATGGGGTATAGACGGGTCCAAAGGAGCCAGTGCACTTTAAATTTCTTCAACTGGGTGTTCTGACTTCCCCCCTCTATGCCTCCTCGAACAGCTCAGTTTAGAAAAAAAGTGCCCTCAGGAGAGAATGCACACTCTGCAAGCTCCAGAGTTTTTCTTAAATTTATTTCTTTCGGTATGCTGTTTGGGCCACAGCATACCTGCACCATGGGAGTTAGGGGTGGGGACGGTCACCGGCCTCTTGAGGTGCAGAGCCGCCTCCCCGCTGCAGGACCACCGTCCTGAGGGGCTGTTTGTTCAGCGGGGCATGGTGCCTTGGCTGTCGCAGCCGCAGCATGCCGCACACCCCTAACGCTGCCTGAAGGTGATCATCGGTGGTGAGTACCAACCGGGGGACCCGCTAGTTCACTGTGCGGCAGATGCGCAGGTGAGGCGGACGGGTTCCTCCTGAGGGAGAACTGCTGTAGCCCCTGCGTGAGACTGGCTAATAAAAACGTTGTACCAAGCATTTATGTGAGGCTACATACTGTATATTAGCAGACATAGCCAGTATAAGGGGGACATGTACTAAGCAGTGATAAAAGTGGAGAAGGGAGCCAGTGGAGAAGTTGCCCATGGCAACCAATCAGCATTGACATAACATTTATAATTTGCATACTATAAAAGTATACAGAGCTTTATATACAGATTGGTGGCCAAGGGCAACTTCTCCACTGGCTCCCTTCTCCACTTTTATCACTGCTTAGTAAATGACCCCCTTAATCCCAAAACAAGATTTCCACTGCATATCAGCTCTGCCACAAAAGGACAAGCTGACATGGTGGGGGGCGGAGCTACACGAGAGCGGGCTCAGCAGCATTTTGGCGCCTTCCTGTTCATAGCAGCAGCAGCAGCCTCACAGCTCCTCCATATCAGTCCCTGGATCGCTGGTACCGGGTGTAGAAGGGGAGAGCTGCTATATCTGTGCACAAGTAACATCCCTCTGAGGGATTTCTCATATTACAGTCTCACTGTTGTTTACACAAAAAATGCTGACAGCCTCACTGGGGCTGCACAGCGCTGGGTGCGCTAGGGTCCTCTCTCCTGTGTCTCACATGCAATAGGGCAGGCTTGTGTATATATATATATATATATATATATATATATATATATATAAGACTGTTTTGTGTGTGTACTCTTACCGTTTTCTGATTCAATATGATAAAACAGAAGTCATGCAGTGTGTGTGATGCTAGATTCTCTCCTAGTTCATCTAGCTCCATATCATGTGAGCAGTGTAGTCAGCCAGCTCAGAATGCTGATACCAATGTGGGGGAGAGTCCAGCGCCCTCCTGGTTGGGGGCTATCAAATGTATGATGTCTGATATGTCATCTCAGCTCACTGCAAATGCAAATAAGTAACTGCAACAAGCAGTGGCAAGTCTAGCTGCTAAACATCCCCTCTGTCTAGTACAGGTGCACACAAACGTTCTCTACCTGCACTCCTATCAGATACTGATGATGATATACAGGATGATGTGAACCTCATAAGTGGGGATTCCACCCCTACCCAGGGTATTGAAACCCTCATATTGGCTATTAGGGATGTGTTAAAGCTCCCCCTGGAGGATGCCACTAGTCAGCAGTCATTTTTCCTCCCACAAGACAAACTGACAGTCACATTTCCTGATTCCAAGGAATTGGATGACTTATTTAAAATAGCCTGGAAGACTCCAGATAAGAATTATCAGGTGTCAAAACGGTTTTTGCATACATTCCTCTTTGCCCCTGAAGGCAGGAAATTCTGGGAAGAGTCTCCAGCAGTGGACATCTCAGTCTCTCGCCTTTCTAAAAAGGCGGTACTCCCTGCTCCGGGGTCCTTTGTGGTAAAGGACCCGGCAGATTGGAAAATTGAGACTACTCTGAAATCTATTTACATTGCTGCAGGTGTTGCTCAAAGGCCGGTCATTGCAGGCTGCTGGATGACACATGCAATTCATTCCTGGGCTAATCAAATTAAGGAAGGTCTTTCGGGTGATATGACCTTAGTTAATACTGTTACTTTCCTGAATCACATTCAGGACACGGCAAGAGTCCTCTGTGACTCCCTTAAAGAGATTGGCAATATTAATGCTAGGACCACGGCTATGGCTGTGTCTGCGCGCAGAGCCATATGTTTGCGTCAGTGGATTGCTGATGCTGACTCCAAACGTAATGTGGAATCTCTTTCCTTCACAGGTGAATGGCTCTTTGGAGGTGAATTGGACGCATGGATTTCCAAAGCTACTGCTGGAAAATCCATGTTTCTCCCTTCAGGGGCTCTGCCTGCTACACGTACCTACCCGAGACCGTCTACTCAGTCCTTTCGGTCCTCCAGATTTCGATCTAAGGCCAGAGGGACCTACAACACAGCTAGAGGCTCCAGAGGTAAACCTAAGAAACCAGCCGTTGCCGGATCTCAGGACCAGAACACCAATTCTGCTTCCGCAAAGACTTCAGCACGATGGTGCCCACCCAGCCCGAGGGGATCTCGTGGTGGGAGCTCGGTTACATCACTACAGCCACATCTGGGACGGTTCCTGCCAAGATGCTTGGTTAAGGGACCTTATCTCTCAGGGTTACAAGCTGGAGTTCGATGGTACTCCTTCCCAGTGATTTTTTTCAAATCCAGCTTACCAGCTTTAGAAAATATGCATGGTATGCTACTGCTGGCCATAAACAAGTTGGTCCAGTCCCAAGTCATTGTTCCAGTACCCCTTCTACAACAAGGACAAGGTTACTACTCCAGTCTGTTTGTAGTACCAAAACCAGACGGGTCTGTGAGGCCCATTCTGAATCTGAAGTCCTTGAATCCTTACCTGAAGGTTTTCAAATTCAAGATTGAATCTTTGAGAGCGGTGTTCGCAGGCCTGAAACAACAGGAATTCCTAGTGTCCCTGGATATCAGGGACGCTTACCTACATATCCCAATCTGGCCTCCTCATCAGGCCTATCTGAGGTTTGCCCTGCTGAACGATCACTACCAGTTTCAAGCGTTGCCCTTCGGCCTGTCTACAACTCCGAGGGTGTTTACGAAGGTGATGGTGGAAATTATGTTTCAACTCAGGGTCTAGGGGGTCAATATAATTCCATACCTGGACGATCTCCCGATAAATGCAAGCTCCAGGGAGCTTCTATTGCTCCATATAGATCGCACTATCCAACTTCTGTCACACCACGGGTGGATCCTCAATCTGCAGAAGTCCCACCTGGAACCGTCTCAACGGCTCCTGTTTCTGGGGATGCTGCTGGATACTGTAGCTCAGAAAGTGTTCCTCCCAGAGGAAAAAGTAAGAAAACTTCAAGAAATGGTTTGCATGGTGCTCCGACCTGCTTGAGTCGCCATTCATCTTTGCATGAAATTGTTGGGAAAGATGGTGGCCTCATATGAGGCAATTCAATTCAGAAGGTTTCATGCCAGACCGTTCCAATTGGACATCTTGAACAAGTAGTCCGGTGTCCATCTTCAGATGCACTGGATGATTTGGCTGTCACCCCAGGCCAGGATCTCTCTCCTGTGGTGGCTACAGTCTTCCAACCTACTGGAAGGTCGATGCTTTGGGATTCAGGATTGGATCCTCCTCACGACGTATGCGAGTTTGAGAGGATGGGGAGCTGTCACCCAGGGAGCGCAGTTCCAGGGCAGGTGGTCTGCCCAAGAGGCCCTACTTCCAATCAACATTATGGAACTTTGGGCTATCTACAATGCTCTGATTCAGGCATCCCCTCTACTCTGGGATCAGGCGATCCAGGTGCAGTCGGACAACGCCACGGCGGTAGCGTACATCACTCAACAAGGAGGGACAAAAAGCAAGACCTGCAGGCAAGTGTCAAGAATACTCCTCTGGGCAGAAAGAAATACAAGAGCACTGTCCACGATCTTCATTCCGGGAGTGGACAACTGGAAAGCAGACTTCCTAAGTCGCCACAACCTCCATCCGGGGGAGGGGGGACTAAACCCTCAGGTGTTTTCAGCAAATCATCGACAGGTGGGGATGCCCACAGATCGACTTGATGGCCTCTCATCACAACAAGAAGCTTCGCTGCTATTGCTCATGAACCAGGAACGCTCAGACGAGCACAGTGGATGCGCTGACATAGCCTTGGCCTTACCGGCTGGTCTACCTGTTTCTCCCGATTCTGCTGATCCCAAGAGAGCTCAAGCGAATCAGACATCAAAGAGTGGAAGCAATCTTGATTGCCCCCGAAGAACGTGGTATGTGCCTCTTCTGGACAAGTCCGTAGAGGACCCTTGGCCTCTACCACTAAGAAGGGATCTTCAACAAGGACTGTTCGTCTATCCGGATTTACGGCGGCTTTGTTTGATGGCATGGAAGTTGAGCGGAACATCCTAGCTCACAAAGGGCTTTCCAAAAAGGTCATTGCCACTATGGTGCAAGCCAGAAAACCTGTGACGTTGAAACACTATCATCATATCTGGCGGAGATATGTCTCTTTGTGCGAAAAATGCACATAATTCTCTGCAAAATTCAACTTGGGAAGGTTCCTATGATTCCTGCAGGCTGGAGTGGATAAAGGCTTACGTCTGGGATCCATTAAGGTCCAGATTCAGCTCTTTCCATCTTCTTCCAGAAGAAGTTGGCTCTCTTGCCAGAAGTTCAGACCTTCTTGCAAGGGGTGCTTCACATACAACCTCCATTCGTGCCGCCTACGGCACCTTGGGATCTGGATGTAGTGTTACGTTTTCTACAGTCCTCCTGGTTTGAACCTCTGATGACAGTAGAAGATAAGTACCTCACGTGGAAAACGGTGATGTTACTGGCCCTGGCTTCTGCTAGGCATGTCTAAGAATTGGGGGCCTTGTCGTGCAAAAGTCCATACTTGGTCTTTTATGAGAACAGAGCAGAGCTCAGGACTAGACAGCAGTTCCTGCCGAAGGTGGTCTCCACATTTCTCTTGAATCAACCTATCGTGACTCCGGAGGCATTGGATGCTGTGCGAGCCTTGAAAATGTATATCAAAAGGACGGCTCGGATCAGAAAGACGGATTCCTTGTTCGTGCTATATGACGCACAGAAAAAGGGTTGCCCTGCTTCAAAGCAGTCCATTGCTCATTGGATTAGGCTTACTATCCAACAGGCCTATGTGTCGGCAGCCTTACCGGTTCCACAGACTCTGAAGGCCCGCTCTACAAGATCGGTGGGCTCTTTCTGGGCGGCTGCACGTGGAGTCTCGGCCCTGCAACTATGCTGAGCTGCTACCTGGTCGGGGAAGAACACCTTTGTGAAGTTCTACAGGTTTGATACCCTGACCAAAGAGGATACCCAGTTTGGGCAGGTGGTGCTGCAGTTGTATCCACACGTTCCAGCCCGTTCTGGAAGCTTTGGGACATCCCCATCGTACTAATCTGTCCACAATATCCCTTATGGATGCTAGAGAAAATAGGATTTTAAATACCTACCGGTAAATCCTTTTCTCGTAGTCCATATGGGATATTGGGCGCTCGCCTCTGTGCGGTGACTTTCTGCAGGTTCTCTATATGTGTTCCTGTTCAACTGTTGCTGTTAATGTTGCCAGATGTTGCTGGCTAAGTTATATGTTGGTGTGCTGGTGTGAAATTCTCAGCACACTTTTTGTTGTTATGTTCCTTCTCAAGTATGTCATTCTCCTTCGGGCACTGTTTACCTATAACTGAGCTGTAGGAGGAGGCATAGAAGGGAGGAGCCAGCACACCCAGTTGAAGAAATTTAAAGTGCACTGGCTCCTTTGGACCCGTCTATAACCCATCGTACTAATCTGTCCCCAATATCCCTTATGGACTACGAGACAAGGATTTACCGATAGGTATTTAAAATCCTATTTTTTTGTACACTAAAAAAAAAAACAATACTGATTTCTTGGTGACAGGTCCTTACTGATGCTATAATATACAGCTAGTGCTTTTATTTGTAAAGCTTCATCTGTTTTTACCTTATGGCAAAAGTATTGAAGGTATTATGATAATACTTCGATTGTCAAAATCTTAGAGTGTATAGGCAACTTTAACAGATACTGTGTGACGGTTACTGGCTTAAGTCTGTAGTTTGCTACAGGTTGTGCTTGAAATGCCAGAATACCGACCGTGACATCCCCACAGGGGAAGGTAAGTATACATAACTTCCCCTTCTGGCCCCCTAACCCTCAGTTATAGCATCAAACCTTTCCCAGTGGTGCCTAAACCTAACCTCCCCTTTCCGCAGCCTAAACCCAACCCTACCCACGTAACCTAAGCATAACCCTCCTCCAGCAGCCTAAACCAAACCTTCCCCCTCGCTGCTTTCCTCTCCAGCGGCCCGAAGGGATGCTTTTGGGATACCGGTGGTCGGGATTTCGTAGCCAGACTGGTGACCCTATTCGGGTTGCCAGTGTCTGCATTCCGAGTAGTATCGGGATTCTAGCATCGGAATTCTGACCGCTGAGATCCCGGCCATCGGGATCCTGACTAGATCCCTTTGCTACAACTTCTTTGAAATCTGTGTTTTTGCATTTTAGGAAACAAGGTAGTCTTTACCAACTCCTAGACGTTTTATAAAGTCTAATCTCTAAACCCATAATAGATTTACTACAGTACGCCATTATTTTTTCAACAACAGAAAAAGGAAAATACACCTTATGATCCAGATGCATGTACAACCAGCTTTAGCTGTAATAACATAGTAATTGTTTTCTCTTACATCATGTTTGCAGTATTTTGTCCCACTTTACGTACAATGTTGCTTCACTTAACTGATATTTGAGCGCAGTCCTTTATGTACAGTTCTCTTAGCCTCAACCCCATTGATGTGCTGTGATGAGAACTGAGGGTGTCATCTTGGCAATTCAAAAACATTCTTCTTCATCCATTCTGTTGTAGTGTTGCTGGCATGAGTAGTCGCCATCTTGTTGCATGACCCAAATTTAGGCAAGCATCAGTTTTTGGATGGCAGGCCTCACATTTTTATCTAGAATACTTTGGAAGAAAGAGGAGTTTATAATGGTCAATGATTGCAAGGCTTCCAAGTATTGTGGCTGCAATACACCCACAAATCATAACACCTCCACCAACGTTCTTGGCGGTCATATGAGGTCTTTATAGAAATAATTTAGATCATACATTTTGGTGTCAACTGTCCAAAGGTTACTATGACTATACTATACTCTGGAAATCTTGTGTTTCATTCAGACACAGCTTGGCATATTGTGATTTATTTATTTTTGTTTATTGTTCTAAAGACAGTGGCCTTTTTTTTTCTTTTGGTTACCCTTCATGAAAGACCTACTTGTTCAGTCTTTTTCAGTGGATAGAGTCATAATCTTACACTGTGGAGAAGCCTGTAGTTTTTGGGTCTTCTATGGTTTCTGGGAGCATCAATATGTTATGGTCTTTGGGAGCATTTTCTTGGAGGTTCACTCCTGCGATGATTGGCAACTGTCCCCAGTGCTCGCTCCATTTGTAAATAATCGTTCTCAACTAGAAAGATGGACGTCAGATTGTTTGGCAATGTCCTTATTATCCTTTATAGATTGGTTCGCATCAATAATTGTGTTTCAAATTAGGCAAAGGTTTATACTGCTTGGCATGGTGTTAAGTCAAGCATTGATGCTGCAGCCTAACTGCAGCCTAACTGCCAAAGCTCTTCAGCTTCTGTCACATTATAGATTTTACTAGATAAATGATATAGTAGCTCAAAGCTGATTGGTTCAAAGGTTTCATACAGTTCATCTTTTCTGTGCTGCAGGCACCAGTGCTATGCAGGGCACCGGTGTACGGACATACACCCCCTCAAATGGATGGCAGTTGGGACAACTTAGTCCCGATCATAATAGCGCTTTTAAATAAGGACTGTTGTGCTGAAATTGGAAACTATATTTTATATATAGAGGCGGAAAACTTCCTGATAATCTCTATTGGTAGTTTTGAGAAGTCTGTGTTAGTAGAAGGTACGATTACTCAGATATTTAATCTCCTCAATAGATTTGTCCAGTCTGTAGAATTTAAAGTAGTGATAACTTTCATTTCCTGGCTTTTTTGGGCCTACTTTCTGAGCACACAACCACATAGAATTCTATGGCACAGCTAAAAAGCACATCTAGGAAGTATATAGATAAGCAAAGTGTTTAGTGGAAGTTGCAGGAGGACATATAAATAGAAATAAAAAAAATGTCCAAATTTGCCTTATAGTAAAGAAAAGCTCTCCCCAGAGTTCATGACATAAGCGCTGAAATCCTTCATCGAATCCCTTATAGCACTGGAAATAGCATATACAGTAGAAAAGGAAAATCAGCAATTCTGTACATAGAACTTTATTTCTTATCTGTAAATATTTGAATGTTTTAATAAGTAGGAATGTTCATTGCTGTGCCTGAGTTTAGTGATCTATTGCTCTAGCCAAGTTTTTCCTTCTTTATTAGTGATTTGTGCAAGAGAGTAAATATGAAAATACTGTATGTCTTTATGGTCCATCTTTAGATTTCTATTGGAGGCTGTTTGTATACAGACATCTGACAGCCATGAGTGGTCCTTGAACTCTGCTCCATCATTTTCACCATTCTATACTGTATAATAAAGAATTTCTATCTGCGGTATGGACTGGGATCCTGCAGGTTTGAGGGGGGGGGTTCTGGCCGGAGCTAGTGCTGGTAGCATTGGTTTCACTCTGTGTTTGTTCATGGAGTTTGTTGTGTTTTTTTCTGATTGCTAGAGCTCTTGGTGCTTGGAGCAACTTGGAGTGTGCACCTGCATTTTCTCTTTTTCTTTTTTGGGCACAAGTCTGGGTTGCTTGGGGTGTGGGACTGTTTATCCTCAGATGTCATATTTTCCGTAGCACTTGTTGTCCAGTCGGGGCTCCTGTGGTCTATGATAACTTGCAGGGTTTGAAAGTTGTTTGTTTTGGGGAGCGATGACCAGAAGAGGTGTGTACTCCTGGGTGTACAGTATTTTGTGGTTGGCTGATGTTTGGGCTCTTCTGCCCATGTAGCTGAATTGCCACATATTTGTTTGCTAGCTGGGCCGCAATCTTCAAATTGGGTGGATCCCGGTCTAGCATCCACTCCATTACTTCTGGGACACACCTGCGATAGGGCGTCTCGTGGTCACTTCAGATCCCTTCACTCACCTCACCACGTACTGCCTCAGCTGGGTGGTGAACTGCTGGTGGGTGCTGTTAGGGTTCTTGGGCAAGTCCCGGAACTTTTTCCTGTTTGCAAGTTCTTTCAAAAACTTGTAAATGTCAATGAATGTCCCCATCACTGTCCTCAAATTTGTCAAACAGTATGCGTCCTGATCTGGATACAGCAGTAGGTAGCTGTTTTCAGGGTACCATGGCTGGTGGTGCCCACTCTCCATACCACATCCGGATGATGAGCATGTGTTCTTGCTCTGTTGCCCTTTTTTCAATTCCACTAGCCGATCCACTAGGGCATCCACTCCGTCCCCACTAGGACGTTGAGATTCCTGCCCTGCTTGGGAATGTTGGATAGTATGGCTGCTTTGAGAGGGGACGGGGCTTGGTGATCTCAACAGGTCCTGACGACTTTAGTAAGGTCCTGAAGACTTTAGTAAGGCATTTGACACTGTCCCACATCGCAGACTGCTAAATAAACTTGAAAGCGTGGGGGTGGATTATAAAACAGTTAAATGGATAAGAACCTGGTTGCAGGATAGGAAACAGACAGTTGTTGTTAATGGAGTGCAATCTATGGAGGGAAAGATTACCAGTGGAGTACCCCAGGGATCTATACTTGGTCCAGTTCTCTTTAATATCTTTGTTGGTGACATTGCAGATGGTATTGAAGGGAAGGTATGCCTTTTTGCAGATGATACAAAGATATGCAACAGGGTAGACACACCGGGAGGGGTAAAACAAATGATTGATGACCTAGGTAGGCTTGAGAAATGGTCAAGAACGTGGCAACTACAGTTTAATGCTAAAAAATGCAAAATCATGCATTTGGGTCTCAAAAACCCAAAGGCTAAATATAGTATCAAGGGTACTATAATGGAAACTACTGAGGAGGAAAGAGATTTAGGAGTCACTATTTCAAGTGACTTGAAGGCAGGGAAGCAATCCAACAAAGCAATGAGAAAGGCAAGTCAAATGCTTGGTTGCATAGGGAGAGCAATCAGTAGCAGGAAAAAAGAAGTGATAATGCCACTGTATAGGTCATTGGTGCAGCCTCATCTGGAATACTGTGTCCAGTTCTGGAGACCATATCTCCAGAAGGATATAAATACAAAGAAGGGCAACTAAATGGTGCATGGCCTACATCACAAAACTTACCCGGAAAGGCTAAAAGATCTTAACATGTATAGTTTGGAGGAGAGAAGGGAAAGGGGGGACATGATAGAAACTTTCAAATATATCAAGGGTCTTAACAAAGTTCAGGAGGGAAACATTCTTCAAAGGAAGAGAAGTATTAGAACTCGAGGACATACACTGAGACTGGAGGGAGGGAGGTTCAGGGTAAATTTAAGGAAAAATTACTTCACAGAAAGGGTAGTGGATAAGTGGAATAGCCTCCCATCAGAGGTGGTAGAGGCTAAGACTGTAGAGCAATTTAAACATGCTTGGGATAGGCATATGAATATCCTTACAAAGAATGAAGGTTCAAAAAGGGTTGAGATTGCCTAAAGGATAAAAAAAAGGGGCGGACTAGATGGGCCAAGTGGTTCTTATCTGTTGTCAAATTCTATGTTTCGATGTTTCTATTACGAAAGTCTGCTGTTAGGCCGTCCCCTTGGATGCTGCCGCCGTCAGCGCTTCCCACCTCCACCGGGTGCGACTCATCTCAGCTCACGAGCACCGCCCGCATGATGCTTTTGATTGTCTTGTAAGAGATCTGAACACCCTTTTGGACATTCTGCTGTAGTCAGCCATCCTGTGCAGTCTCCTGCGCTGCAGTTTCTAAGTAGCTCTGCTTCTCCAATCTGGTGACCGAAAAGCCACCTGATATTATCCCACCACATTGCCATCAATATCTCTGACTGAGCGGTCATATTACTTGTTCCTTTATTGAGGTTTGATGCTTTGTAACTTATGGGAAAGCTATGGGAACGCTTCTAATGATTTCTAAAATGATTGTAAATTTTTTTATAAAACACATCATACAGATTTGTTTCATATGTGTTATAACAGTATTAAAGATAAATGCATGAAATACCAATATACAAATATTTGTGTGACCTAAATCAGGGCCGTAAATAGGTGTGTGCGGAGGGGGCACTGCACATAGCACTGCAGGGTAGGGGGCGCTGTTGGCAGCACTTGTCAATAACCTGTTTTAATTACTTTCACTTGCAGCTTCCCCCCTTTTTGAAGTCCAGCATCTCCTGACCGTCCCTGTCTCCTACACCCACCCCTTCTGGTGCTAATACCTATGCAGCAGGGGTGTTAAACTCGCTGCCCATGGGCCGCATGCGCCCCCTACCGCATCCTTTTGCGACCCCTGGCCAGGTCTTCTTATGTGGTCCGTTGCAAGGGAATTGAGATAGAACGCTGACCAGGTTAGCGTTGTCCGCCCAGGCTCCGGCCCCCGCTCCGGGGATGTAGCCCACCTTGTCCGAGCTCCGTAGGATGACCGGGGGCCGGCTCAGTCGGTGCCACCCCCCAGCCCCAGCGGTGGCGGCAACAGCACTGCGAGCATGAACGGGCTCTGGATAGCAGCAGAGAGCGAGGAGGGGAGGGGGCTGGAGCAGGGCAGCAGGCTGGTGGTGACAGGGGGCAGGTGACTGGGTGAAGGGGAAGGTGAATGGGTGAGGGTGGCAGGGGGCAGGTGATTGATTGTGGATGGCAGGGGAACTATACTGGGGCATTACTTGTATCTGGCATTATAGTAGGGGCAAAAAAATTGAATACTCCGAAATATGGAATAATCCTTTATCCAAACTGCTTCTGGTCCCAAGCATTTTGGATAAGGGATACTTGACCTGATAGATAGATAGATCGAGAGTTCTAACTATTTGCTGCCTCTCTATCTGTCCCTACATCTCTGCTGCCTCTATCTGTCCCTATGTCCCTGCTCCCTCTCTCTGTCCCTACGTCCCTGCTGCCTCTCTATTTGTCCCTATGTCCTTGCTGCCCCTCTCTCTGTTTCTATGCTCCTGCTACCTCTTTCTGTCCCTCAGTCCCTGCTACCTATCTCTGTCTCTCTGTCTTTGCCTGTACTCTCTCGGTGTGTCCCTGCTGCTACTCTCTCTGTCTCTGTGTCCCTGCTGCTACTCTCCCTGTCTCTATGTTCCTGCTGCTGCTTCTGTCTGTTCCTACTTCCCTGCTGCCTCTCTCCTCATCCCAACTGCATCTCCCTAAGTCCCTGCTGACCCTCTATCTGTCTCTTATGTCTCTGCTGCCCCTCTATCTGTCCCTACGTCCCTTCTGCCTCTCTCTCTGTTTCTATGCCCCCGCTGCCTCTTTCTGTCCCAGTCTCTGCTGCCTATCACTGTCCCTATGTCTTTGCCGGCACCCTTTCTCTGTGTCCCTGCCGCCACTTTCTCTGTCTCTATGTCCCTGCTGCCATTCTCTATCTGCAGACCTGAGTTGGGGGCCCGGTAAAAATGTTGCTATGGTGCCCATAAAGTTCTAGTTATGCCCTTGCCTCTATATAATTATAGGGCTGACTCAGAGGGAGAGATGGCACCTCTGCAGTTGTGCAGAATTATGCAAAAGCTACATGAGATGTATTAAGTAAAAAAGTAGCCCAGGATTATGTAATGTGCTGTTGCATCTGAAGGGGCAGCATGGGAGCATCTGCGTGCACATAGGACATCTAGTAACCCTAAGGTTATTAAAGATATTGCGGGACCAGATCTGCGTGTGTGCAGTGCAGTGATCATTAAACATCAGAGATTTATGTAAATCTCAGAATCAGGCTCTATATGTGTAACCAATATCTCCCCCTATTAGCTAATAACACTGTTATCTTTTATCTTTGGCCTAATCTGAGCTGGACAGGGCCGTGCCAGTTCAGGAGCTCCAACGGCACATTGTGTCCTACCGGCATTACAACATGGAGGGGTGAGAGAAAACCTTAGATTTGGGCACTACCATAAGTGCCTAATATGTGCTCAGCTGGGCATTGCGGCAATACCCGAGGTATAGATGTAGCAAACCTTCTAAAGAGTTTGCTGCCCATAGCAACCAATGAGCGTCTAGCTTTCATTTATCAAATATATTCTATAAAATGATAGCTAGAACCTGGTTGGTTGCTATGGGCATTCTATGGTGGTCATTGGGATGCTCCTTGTATTGAATATCTCTTACTGGAATGGTAGACAGAGGCATTGTGATTTATTTTTTCTTTTACACCGCAAGGAAAAATGTGAGACCGGTGGGTGTTTAACAATGGATGAGACCCCAGTAAGAATGATCCATTTCATAATGGCCTTTTACCAAGTCGGTGCTAATCTTTGGAATTCCCTGCTGTTGGATTAAGTAGTAGTAATCATTTACCGTGTGTACTTGTCACCCTGGTGTGCTGCCTTCCAGTGCAATGCCTCACCTACTGGTGTGATCTCCACCTCCTGTGACCGGATCCTCCTGCTGGTGCTGTGACTGCCTACCAGTGCAATGCCTCACCTACTGGTGTGATCTCCACCTCCTGTGACAGGATCCTCCTGCTGGTGCTGTGACTGCCTACCAGTGCAATGCCTCACCTACTGGTGTGATCTCCACCTCCTGTGACAGGATCCTCCTGCTGGTGCTGTGACTGCCTACCAGTGCAATGCCTCACCCACTGGTGTGATCTCCACCTCCTGTGACAGGATCCTCCTGCTGGTGCTGTGACTGCCTACCAGTGCAATGCCTCACCTACTGGTGTGATCTCCACCTCCTGTGACAGGATCCTCCTGCTGGTGCTGTGACTGCCTACCAGTGCAATGCCTCACCCACTGGTGTGATCTCCACCTCCTGTGACATGATTCTCCTGCAGGTGATGTGACTGCCTACCAGTGCAATGCCTCACCTACTGGTGTAATCTCCATCTACTGTGACAGGATCCTCCTGCTGGTGCTGTGACTGCCTTCCAGTGCAATGCCTCACCTACTGGTGTGATCTCCACCTCCTGTGACAGGATCCTCCTGCTGGTGCTGTGACTGCCTACCAGTGCAATGCCCCACCTACTGGTGTGATCTCCACCTCCTGTGACAAGATCCTACTGCTGGTGCTGTGACTGCCTACCAGTACAATGCCTCACCTACTGGTGTGATCTCCACCTCCTGTGACAGGATCCTCCTGATGATGCTGTGACTGCCTACCAGTGCAATGCCTCACCTACTGGTGTGATCTCCACCTCCTGTGACAGGATCCTCCTGATGATGCTGTGACTGCCTACCAGTGCAATGCCTCACCTACTGGTGTGATCTCCACCTCCTGTGACAGGATCCTCCTGATGATGCTGTGACTGCCTACCAAGCTGCATTGGCCTTGCTTACTACACTTGTGGCTAATGCTAACAATTTGCTAACCCCCAATTTGTGTTGTGCCCCGCTTATAGCTGAATTACTCCAACCTACATGAGGCCACTTTCATATTTTTCATATCAATTCCCAATCTGCCCCTATCTGGAAGAATACGTGAATGATAAATGTACCAGGAGAGTATTGACAAGCCATTACAAAGTTATCAGAAGCTGGAAACCCTTTTGAACATTATCTTATACAGGTTAAGTATCCCATATCCAAATATTCCGAAATACGGAATATTCCGAAATACGGACTTTTTGAGTGAGAGTGAGATAGTGAAACCTTTGTTTTCTGATGGCTCAGTGTACACAACCTTTGTTTAATACACAAAGTTATAAAAAATATTGTATTAAATGACCTTCAGGCTTTGTGTATAAGGTGTATATGAAACATAAATGAATTGTGTGAATGTAGACACACTTTGTTTAATGCACAAAGTTATAAAATATATTGGCTAAAATGACCTTCAGGCTGTGTGTATAAGGTGTATATGTAACAGAAATGCATTCTGTGCTTAGACTTGGGTCCCATCACCATGATATCTCATTATGGTATGCGATTATTCCAAAATACGGAAAAATCCGATATCCAAAATACCTCTGGTCCCAAGCATTTTGGATAAGGGATACTCAACCTGTACTGTGAATTTCTTACCCTGTTTCCAAGACAAAGACATTGTCAGTTATTAATTTAACTTGTTAATTAAGTGAAAGGGAGACATGATATTTTCCGGGAGATGTATCAAGCCGTAGAGAGAGATAAAGTTGGGTATTTGCCCAAAGCAAATGATGCTTCTAACTACAGGTATCATTTCATGTACTGTGCTAGATAAGTGACAGAAGATGATTGGGTGGTTTGGACATCTGCACTTTATCTCTCTCCAAGACTTGATACATCTCCCCAAGAGTGCTGTATATAAAATATATGCCTTGCTGCTATACAGCAGGCCAGGAGCACCAGCAGGACAGTAGAGTAATAGTCATATCAGTAATAATTTGGGGACCCTGTGAAATTAGCATTCAGTAAAGAACGGAGACTCAGTCAATGAATACATAAAAAATTTTTAGGTTATGCTAAAATATAAAAAGTTTATTATGAAGAATATTTAACAAATAACATTTGCGAGACAAAACAGTTGGTTTTGGAAGCTGCCCACAAGTATTAAACAGCCCCTGAATGTATTACTTAGGGACTGCAATAGACATTGAAGATCTGTTACGTTCCTCCTATTGTGATCACAAAAGCAGCCACCAAATGTTTCTACGGCAGCTGGTACACTGTGAGACTCACCAAGCTCCAGAATGCAAAGCATTTCTGAGCTTGGCCCGGCAGCTAATGCCATTTCTAAATGGCATTCATAGCCCATGGGCTACATTATGCAATTCTTCCCAGGAGAAGGATCCTTGAGATCCCTCTGCATTACTGTCTGCTCTCACATATGCAGTCTGACAAATGTACATAACGCAGCCAGGGTCTAAACCCAGAAGTAAAGTGATCGCATTAGTGATTATTTTACTTTTTAGACATTGCAGGGAGGGGCATGAGATTGATCATGGCATGAAAGCTACACCTCTGCACTCATGAAGAGTCATCCTTCAGCACTCAGGAGAGGAAAAAACCCCTTGGGGGGGGACCTCTGGGGAACCATGGCTTCAGGATTGCCCTTCCCTCTGGGCATTAAGAGATGTACTAATAAGGGGATCATAGTGTTCACTCTAGGAGTGAAAAGGGGCAGGGCGCCCGAAATGGGTGCGCGGCCATGCAAATTAGGGGCGTGGCCACGCCTCCGTCATTTTAGGGGGCGGTGCGGCCCACAGACGCTACTATAGAGAGCGTCTGTGGCCGGCGACGTCACTGTTGGGGGCGTGCCCAGCACCTCCGTCGGTGCTGGGCTTCCCCCAGCCCTCTCCCATTGCGTGAATGGATGCCGCGCGCATGCGCACGGCATCTATACACGCCGGGAGGGCAGGGAGCGGGCGGCTGTTCTAGCAGGGCGCCGCAAAAGGGGCAGGGCGGGTTTTGCCTGTTAAAAAACGGGCAGGGCGCGGCGCCCTGCTAAAACAGCCTAGAGTGAACACAAGGATCAGTATGATATCCCGGCCAGGGGTGTCAGAACATTTATGGGCTGGGGAAGGGGGGGGGGGCAAGATAGAGCCTCATTTGGTACCCCCTGGGGGCGTATACTCCGGGAAGGAGGAGGTGGCACTAAATAGATAAAATAGTGGTGGCACCATGGTGAGGAGGAGGTGGGAAGAGAGAGGGAGAGTGTCTGGTAAAGAAAGAGGGAGAGATAGAGAGACAGACTGTGTGTAAGGGAGAGTGAGGGAGAGAAAGGGACAGTGTCAGGTAGAGAGAGAAACAGTGTCAAGGAGAGAGAGGAGCAAGAGGAGAGAGAATGTTAGGGAGAGAAAAAGAGAGAAGAGAGTGTTAGGGAGAGAAAGAGAGGGACGCTAGAGTGTTAGAGAGGAGTGAGAGTGTTAGGGAGAGAGAGAGAGCAAGAGTGTTAGAGAGAGAGAGAGAGAGAGAGAGAGAGGAGAGAGAGTGTTAGGAAGAGAGAGGAGAGAGAGTGTTAGGGGGAGAGAGAGTGTTAGGGAGAGAGGAGAGAGAGTGTTAGAGAGTGTGTTAGAGAAAGAGAGAGAGAGAGAGAGAGAGAGAGAGAAAGAACGAAAGGAGAGAGTGAGTGTTAGGTAGAGAGATTGGAACAGGTAGAGAGAGATGGAGTGAGAGAGACACTATTGTACCTGTCCTGATTACACAGCAGCACAGCCACAGGTCTCATGGAGGCGGGCACTTTTCGGCATTAGGCCATGCCCCCAAAACACCTGCGATTCGCAGCAGTTTGGCACTGCTCTGCTGGGAGTTAGGGGTGGGGGAGCGCCGTTGCCTAGTCACTGCACTGCACGGAGGTTGTGATGTGCGGTCTTTAAACTGACCGCACATCGCTCCTGTGTACTTTGGCCGGCGCCTCTCATGTTGGGGGGGGCGAGCTGCCCCCTTGCCCCACCCATTCTGATGCTGCTGATCCCGGCGCACGGGATCCTGGTGGTCGTAATACCAACGCTGGGATCCCGGTGCAAAAAAGACCGACAGGGGTGAGTAAGGGGTGTTTTTCCCTCTCCCCACCCCCTTAACCCTTCCTGTCCGCAGCTTAACACTATCCTCCCCCTTTGTGCCTAACTCTAACCCTCGCACGGAGGTGCCTAATCCTAACCTCCGTCCCCGCTGCCTAAACCAAACCCTCCGTCCCCTGCAGCCTAACCATCCCCGGGGGTGCCTAACCCCCTACCCTACCCACCCTAACCACCCTACCCACAGCCTAAAGGCCCATACACACTGGGCGATTTTGAACTGAAAGCAGCTCACTTTTGGTGTTTTGAGCTGCTTTCAGATCAAAACCGCCCAGTGTGTATGCCCCGGCGATGAGTGCTGATGCGTGCTCCCGCTTAATCGCTGCCGGCCGCCGTTCATCTGCTGGTATTACCAGCAAATGAACGGCGGGGTGAACGGCTTTCCATAGAGTCCTGCTATGGAAAGACGTTCACCCTCGCTGACATCGCTGGACAGGGGGGAAAAGCGCCCAGTGTGTATGCACCTTTAGCCTAACCTCTCCCCACCGGCAGCCTAAATCTAACCCCCCCCCCCCCCCCTTCCATTCCTTCCCGGGAGCTATAGGTAATGGGAGGGGTACAATGCTTACCTATACCCGTCTATACTTGCCAAATATCAAGTGCTGTGTAGACTAAGAGGAAAAGATAAAATAAAAAATTGTTAGTGGATGAACAAGCAGAGAGACGAACTGCAAACAGTGGTGTGGTTGTGTAGAGAGAAAAATCTCTCTATGTAACTATTAAGGACATGGAAAATGCCTAAAATAAGGACAGTTAACCCAAAGGGCCTATTGTTTTTATACAATGCACACATTGGGGGGATACGTTCTTTCTTATAGTAATTAGTGGGTAGCTTCAGAAAAGATACTTCACCAGTAAATAATAAAAGCTATAAATTGCTAACATTTAGGGGTCAATCCAATTAAGTACGAGTATCCATTGCTGCGACGTTTGTTTCAACACTGGCAACGGCACCCAAACTCGCAGTCTTTTTGGCCAGATAGGGCTGCGGGCACTTTTGAGTGAGTTTGGTCTGCCGGAAAGTGCGGATGTTGTAAGACAAACTCGCACCTAATTAAATTGACCTCTTAGCTGTTAAATGCGATAAAATAGTAAAATATAATGGTGCAATTGTGGGCCTGATTCAGTTGTGGTTGTTAAAGCGATCATTGCTGCAATCTTTTGCCGTTCGCAATTGCAGCACAGTCCACTCTAAATGAGTGCATGGAAAGGTGTTTGAACAGAACTGAGAAAACTGTGTACAGTTAGCCATCCCCATTACCACTTCATATGCCGACTTCCTGTCAATCACTTTGCGATGGGATTCTCTATGTTAGCTTGATCGCATCTTGTGCGCAGTGCAGCTTACACGCATGCGCAGTGAAAAAGCATTGAGCCACTTGCGTGCAACAGCAGCTTTGCATCCGCATCTGAATCAGGCCCCCTGTGCGGTAAGGAAAAGGACTCTAGGAAAAAGGACTATGGGGGACATGTACTAAGCAGTGATAAAAGTGGAGAAGTGAGCCAGTGGAGAAGTTACCCATGGCAACCAATCAGCTGCTCTGTATACTTTTATAATATTCAAATTATAAATGTTATGTCAATGCTGATTGGTTGCCATGGGCAACTTGTCCACTGGCTCACTTCTCCACTTTTATCACTGCTTAGTACATGTCCCCTTTAGTTAACATTATGCCCCATAGTAGTGCCCTAGTTCATTTTATGATCCCTATTAGTGCCTTTGTTCACATTATGGCCCTCATTCCGAGTTGATCGCTTGCTAGCTACTTTTTGCAGCCGTGCAAACGCATAGTCGCCGCACACGGGGGAGTGTATTTTCGCTTTGCAAGTGTGCGATCGCATGTGCAGCTGAGCGGTACAAAAACATTTTGTGCAAAACAAGACCAGCCCTGAAGTTACTTATCCTGTGTGATGATCCTAGCGACGGAGGTCCCGGAATTGACGTCAGATACCCGCCCTGCAAACACCTGGTCACGCCTGCATTTTCCTACCACTCCCTGAAAACGGACAGCGCCCTCTACCTGTCAATCTCCTTGCGATCGGTTATGCGAATGGATTCTTCGCTAGAAGCATTGCACAGCAACGATGCTGTTTGTACCTGTACGATGCGCGTGCGCATTGCGGTGCATACGCATGCGCAGTTTTGCCGTTTTTTTAACTGATCACTGTGCTGCGAAAATTGGCAGCGAGCAATCAAATCGGAATGACCCCCTATGTCACATTGCATGGCTGCCAGTACACAGTATGCAACACAGTACCCACAATTCATATTACATTACGTACAGTGTCCCCAGTTCATATTATGTAACATTATAATGCCCTCCAGTTAATTTTCTACTAGATTAGAATAAACAGGTCCAGGGACATAACTATAGGGGGTTCACTATGGTATGCCGGCGGTCTCCCGGCGACCAGCATACCGGCGCCGGGAGCCCGATCGCTGGCTTACCGACAGTGTGGCGAGCGCAAATGAGCCCCTTGCGGGCTCGCTGCGCTCGCCACGCTATTTTATTCTCCCTCCAGGGGGGTCGTGGACCCCCACGTGGGAGAATAAGTGTCGGTATGCCGGCTGTCGGGATCCCGGCACCGGTATACTGTGCGCCGGGATCCCGTCAGTCGGCATACTGAAGATCACCCACTACAGGGACATAACTACATAAATTGTACAAGGCAAAAGATTGTAAGTGCTCTTATGTACCACCCAATGGTGAAAAATGTATATAACGCATGTAACTTTGAAAGCAAAGGTGGGCCCCTCTAAGCTCTGGGCCCCATAGCAGCTGCACTCCCTACACCTATGGTAGCTATGCCCTTGGATGGAGATAAAGTGGACGGAGATAAAATGCCAGCCAATCAGCTACTGTTATTTTTTAAACACAGCCTGTGGCATGGCAGTTAGGAGCTTATGGCTGGTACTTTAGCTCCGTCCACTTTATCTCCATCCAAGGCTTAGTAAATAGACCCCTATGTCACCTTTATTATGTGCATAGATAGGGAAAAACTGTAGTCACTTGTTACAGCTCTATTTTACATAATTTATACCGTTTTGTTTTATTTTATTATTATTTTTTTCTATGGGGGAGATATATTAAGCCCTGCAGAGTGATAAAGTGGAGAGAGATAAAGTACCAGCCAATCAGCTTCTAACTGCCATGTTAGTATATCTGCCCCAAGGTCTTTGATAAAAAGGTCAGCCATTTCACTATCTCCAGTTTTGACATTAGGGAAACGAACAGAGAAAAATAGGCTCCCCACTACTACTGTGGGCGTTATGTGTATAAGTGGCACTACTACTGTGCGCATCATGTATATAAGGGGCATTACTATTGTTGACATTATGCATATAAGAGGCACTACTGCGGGCATAATGTGTATTAGCAGGACTACTGCTATGGACATTATTTGTAAGGGGCATTGCTACCGTGGGCTTTATGTGTATAATGGGCACTACTGTGTAGCGTAACATGACTAGGGGGCACCACTGTGTCGTAATGTGAAAAAGGAACATTACTATGTGGCGTACTATGAATCAGAACAATATTAATAAAATTATACACACGTAACATACAGACGCGATGTCCAGATATACTGCTACACACACGTATGTATGTATATATATATATATATATATATATATAAAATTCAGGCGCAAATAGATATATTTTTACTAAAACACACTGGTTAGTATACTGGTCACTGTGTAATTAGAATAACAAATGCTGCTCCCACTTTATAGTCTGAAATGATACTACAATAGTAACCACAAATACATATACTGTATAAGAGAGCGCATGAGTATTTAAAATATTTATTACACAATCAAAAATTGTTAAAAATAATATTCATGAGTATGCATATTAGCACTATGGCTGGATAACATATCCAGTGGCTTAAAAAAGGGAGGTAGAGTGTAACGCTGCCAGACAAGTGGATGGTGGGTAAGAGCAACATGGTGAAATAACTGTATGCTGATATTTACTTTTTCCATATAGGAACTCACAAATAATTTTGGATATACCATTTCATACCAAAACGGATGTGTTATCCAACCATAGTGCTAATATGCATACTTATGAATATCGATTGTTTTTAAAAAAAATTGATTGTGTAATAAATATTTTAAATACTTATGCGCTCTCTTATATATGTATTTGTGGTTACTATGAATCAGGGTCACTATGTGTGGTGTAATGTGAATAAGATTGTGCTTTTGTGTAGCGCAATTTGAATTGGGAGCCCCTTATTTGTGAGACCACACTCCTTTTTCAGGCAGCTTGCTGTCACTCTACAAAGTATGTGAGGGCTCAAATTTATAGTTTGAAAGGGGGCGCCGAACACCCTAGCACTGCCCCTGCTCGTCCCACACCATCTGTATGTCCTATACTGAGCTGCCCCTTCTGCATGCTTTGTATTATCCACTCTACCCCACCATACTGTAGTCTCTGTTTTTTACTGTGCTATCAATACCCCCCACCACACACACAATTACACAAGTATGATAATTTACCTCTTGCATGTTATCCTCCAGTCCTTGCTGCCTCTGCGACCCCTCCCATCGTCTTCAACTGACACTTTGCAGATCTCTTTGCCGGTCACCCGACACTCTGCAAATCTCTTTGCCAGAACTTTACCAGATGATGATCTAAACAACCAGAATTTCTTGGTGAGACATACTATGTGTATAATTGTACTACTACATTTTGTTGCGTGCCTTCAATTTTATTCATTTGCAATTTATCTATTTTATTGACTTTTAATCCAAAACCAAGATCCTGTCTCATAGAGACCCAAGTTATCTGCTCCAGGTTTGATCTTCCCTAGTGCTAGGACCATGTTAGTATCATACAATACCCACAGTGTGCAGGTTACAGTCACACTGATAGAGCTACGGTAACTATACTTTGTATTAGAGTTGACATTATGTGTGTAAAAGGATCACTACTACTGTGGGCATTATGGCCCTCATTCCGAGTTGATCGCAGCAGGAATTTTGTTAGCAGTTGGGCAAAACCATGTGCACTGCAGGGGGGGCAGATATAACATGTGCAGAGAGAGTTAGATTTGGGTGGGTTATTTTGTTTCTGTGCAGGGTAAATACTGGCTGCTTTATTTTTACACTGCAATTTAGATTGCAGATTGAACACACCACACCCAAATCTAACTCTCTCTTCACATGTTAAATCTGCCTCCCCTGCAGTGCACATGGTTTTGCCCAACTGCTAACAAAATTCCTGCTGCGATCAACTCAGAATTACCCCCTATGTGTATAAGGGGCACCACTGTGGTGGGCTTATGTGTAAGGGACACTACTACTGTGGGCATTATGTGTATAAGGGGCACTACTACTGTGGCCATTATGTGTAAGGGACAATACTACTTTGGGCATTATGTGTAAGGGGCACTACTACTGTGAGTATTATGTGTAAAAGGGACACTACTACTGTGCTCATTATGCATAAGGGGCACTACTATGTGCATTATGTATAAAGCATTATGTGTAAAGGGCACTATTGTGTGGCTTAAGGTGTATAAGGGCCACTACTACTGTGGGCATTATGTGTATAATGGGCACAACTGTGTAGCATAACGTGATGGGGCGCTACTGTGTGACGTAATGTGAATAAGGAACACTACTATTTGGCATACTATGAATAGTGCACTACGTACAGTGTAATGTGAATAAGATTGTGCTTTTGTGTGGTGTAATTTAAATTAGGAGTACTATTGTGTGGCCATGCCCCTTCTTTGTGAGACCACACTCCTTTTTCTCTGACGTCCTAGTGGATGCTGGGAACTCCGAAAGGACCATGGGGAATAGCGGGCTCCGAAGGAGGCTGGGCACTCTAGAAAGATTTATGACTACCTGGTGTACACTGGCTCCTCCCACTATGACCCTCCTCCAAGCCTCAGTTAGATCTTGTGCCCGGCCGAGGTTGGATGCACACTAGGGGCTCTCCTGAGCCTCTAGAAAGAAAGTATAGAATTAGGTTTTTTATTTTCAGTGAGACCTGCTGGCAACAGGCTCACTGCAGCGAGGGACTAAGGGGAGAAGAAGCGAACTCGCCTGCTTGCAGCCGGATTGGGCTTCTTAGGCTACTGGACACCATTAGCTCCAGAGGGATCGACCGCAGGCCCAGTCCTTGGTGTTCGGTCCCGGAGCCGCGCCGCCGTCCCCCTTACAGAGCCAGAAGCAAGAAGAGGTCCGGAAAATCGGCGGCAGAAGACATCAGTCTTCACCAAGGTAGCGCACAGCACTGCAGCTGTGCGCCATTGCTCCTCATGCACACTTCACACTCCGGTCACTGAGGGTGCAGGGCGCTTGGGGGGGGCGCCCTGAGCAGCAATAAAAACACCTTGGCTGGCAAAAATACCACAATATATAGCCCCAGAGGCTATATATGTGGTAAATACCCCTGCCAGAATCCAGAAAAAAGCGGGAGAATAGGCCGCGGAAAAGGGGCGGAGCTATCTCCCTCAGACACACTGGCGCCATTTTCTCTTCACAGTGCAGCTAGAAGAAAGCTCCCCAGGCTCTCCCCTGTAGTTTTCAGGCTCAAAGGGTTAAAAAGAGAGGGGGGGCACTAAATTTAGGCGCAATATTATATATACAAGCAGCTATGGGGGAAATTTCACTCAGTTATAGTGTTAATCCCCACATTATATAGCGCTCTGGTGTGTGCTGGCATACTCTCTCTCTGTCTCCCCAAAGGGCTTTGTGGGGTCCTGTCCTCAGTCAGAGCATTCCCTGTGTGTGTGCGGTGTGTCGGTACAGCTGTGTCGACATGTTTGAGGAGGAGGCTTATATAGTGACGGAGCAGATGCCGATAAATGTGATGTCGCCCCCTGTGGGGCCGACACCAGAGTGGATGGTTAGGTGAAAGGTATTAACCGACAGTGTCAACTCCTTACATAAAAGGGTGGATGACGTAACAGCTGTGGGACAGCCGGCTTCTCAGCCCGCGCCTGCCCAGGCGTCTCAAAGGCCATCATGGGCTCAAAAACGACCGCTCATTCAGATGGCAGACACAGATGTCGACACGGAGTCTGACTCCAGTGTCGACAAGGTTGAGACATATACACAATCCACTAGGAACATCCGTGACTTGATCCCGGCAATAAAAAATGTGTTACACATTTCTGACATTAACCTCTAAAAATGGGTTTTTTTATGTTTGGGGAGAAAAAGCAGGCAGTGTTTTGTTCCCCCATCAGATGAATGAATGAAGTGTGTGAAAAGCGTGGGTTCCCCCTGATAAGAAACTGGTAATTTCTAAAAAGTTACTGATGGCGTACCTTTTCCCGCCAGAGGATAAGTTACGCTGGGAGATATCCCCTAGGGTGGATAAGGCGCTCACACGGTTGTCAAAATAGGTGGCACTGCCGTTTTAGGAACGGCCACTTTGAAGGTACCTGTTGATAAAAAGCAGGAGGCTATCCTGAAGTCTGTATTTACACACTCAGGTACTAGACTGAAACCTGCAGAGCGTGCTGCTGCAGCGTGGTCGGTGACCCTGTCAAACATACTAGTTTGCTAACATGAGAACATATTAAAGACGTCGTCTTATATATGAGGGATGCACAGAGGGATATTTTGCCGGCTGGCATCCAAAATGAATGTAATGTCCATTCTGTCAGGAGGGTATTAGAGACCTGCCACTGGACAGGTGATGCTGACTTTAAAAGGCGCATAGAGATTCTGCCTTATAAGGGTGAGGAATTATTTGGGGATGGTCTCTGGGACCTCGTATCCGCAGCAACAGCTGGGAAGAAATATTTTTACCTCAGTTTTCCTCACAGACTAAGAAAGCACTGTATTATCAGGTACAGTCCTTTCGACTTCAGAAAAGCAAGCGGGTCAAAGGCGCTTCCTTTCTGTACAGAGACAAGGGAAGAGGGAAAAAGCTGCACCAGTCAGCCTGTGCCCAGAATCATAATTCTTCTCTCGCTTCCTCTGAGTCCACAGCATGACGCGGGGGCTCCACAGGTGTAGCCAGGTACAGTGGGGGGCCGTCTCAAAAATTTCAGCGATCAGTGGGCTCGCTCACAGGTGGATCCCTGTTTCATTCAAGTAGTATTTCAGGGGTACAAGCTGGAATTCGAGATGTCTTTCCCCCGCCGTTTCCTCAAATATGCCTTGCCGACAACTCCCTCAGGCAGGGAGGCTGTGCTAGAGGCAATTAATAAGCTGTATTCCCATCAGGTAATACTTAAGGTGCCCCAACTTCAACAAGGACGGGGTTACTATTCCACAAGGTTTGGGGTACCGAAACCGCATGGTTCGGTGTGACCCTTTTTTATATTTAAAATCCTTGAACACATACATAAAAAAATTCAAGTTCAAGATGGAATCGCTCAGGGCGGTTATTGCAAGACTGGACGAGGGGGATTACATGGTATCCCGGGACATCAAGGATGCTTACCTGCATGTCTCCATTTACTATCCTCGCCAGGAGTACCTCAGATTTGTGGTACAGGATTACCATTACCAAGTCCAGACTCTGCCGTTTGGACTGTACATGGCACCGAGGGTGTTACCAAGGTAATGGCCGGAATGATGATACTCCTTCGAAAAAGGGGAGTTTTTAATGATCCCGTACTTGGACAATCTCCTTATAAGGGCGTGGTCCAAGGAGCAGTTGCTAGTCGGGGTAGCACTATTTTGGAAAGTGCTACAACAGCACGGTTGGATTCTAAACAGTCCAAAGACACAGCTGTTTCCTACGACACGTCTACTGTTCCTGGGGATGGTTCTGGACACAGACCAGAAATAAGTGTTTCTCCCGGAAGAGAAAGCCAAGGAGCTGTCATCTCTAGTCAGAGACCTCCTGAAGCCAAAACAGTTATCGGTGCATCATTGCACGCGAGTCCTGGGAAAAATGATAGCTTCCTACGAAGCAATCCCATTCGGCAGGTTCCATGCAAGAACTTTTCAGGGGGACCTGTTGGACAAGTGGTCCGGATCACATCTTCAGATGCATCGGCTGATAACCCTGTCTCCAAGGACCAGGGTATCTCTACTGTAGTGGCTGCAGAGTGCCCATCTTCAAGAGGGCCGCAGGTTCGACATACAGGACTAGGTCCTAGTGACCATGGATGCCAGCCTTTGAGGCTGGGGGGCAGTCACACAGGGAAGAAGCTTCCAGGGACTTTGGTCAAGTCAGGTGACTTCCCTACATAAATATTCTGGAACTGAGGGCCATTTACAATGCCCTGAGTCAGGCAAGACCTCTGCTTCAAAACCGGCCGGTCCTGATCCAATCAGACAACATCACGGCAGTCGCCCATGTAAACCAACAGGACGGCACAAGAAGCAGGATGGCGATGGCAGAAGCCACAAGGATTCTCCGATGGGCGGAAAATCATGTGTTAGCACTGTCAGCAGTGTTCATTCCCGGAGTGGACAACTGGGAAGCAGATCTTCTCAGCAGACTTCCACCCGAGAGAGTGGGGACTTCATCCAGAAGTCTTCCAAAGGATTGTACACCATTGGGAAAGGCCACAGGTGGACATGAAGGCGTCCCGCCTCAACAAAAAGCTATAAAAGATATTGCGCCAGGTCAAGGGACCTTCAGGCGATAGCTGTGGACGCTCTGGTAACACCGTGGGTGTACCAGTCGGTTTATGTGTTCCCCCCTCTGCCTCTCATACCAAAGGTACTGAGAATAATAAGAAGGCGAGGAGGAAGAACGATACTCGTGGTTCCGGATTGGCCAAGAAGAGCCTGGTACCCAGAACTTCAAGAAATTATATCAGAGGACCCATGGCCTCTGCCGCTCAGACAGGACCTGCTGCAGCAGGGGCCCTGTCTGTTCCAAGACTTACCGCGGCTACGTTTTGATGGCATGGCGGTTGAACGCCGGATCCTAAAGGAAAAGGGCATTCCGGAGGAAGTCATTCCTACGCTGATTCAAGCCAGGAAAGATGTAACTGCAAAACATTATCACCGTATATGGCGGAAATATGTTGCTTGGTGTGAGGCCACAAAAGGCCCCAACAGAGGAATTTCAACTAGGTCGATTTCTGCATTTCCTACAAGCAAGAGTGTCTATGGGCCTAAAATTAGGCTCCATTAAGATACAGATCTCGGCTCTGTCGATTTTCTTCCAGAAAGAATTAACTTCAGTACCTGAAGTTCAGACATTGTAAAAGGAGTGCTGCATATTCAGCCCCCGGTTGTGCCTCCAGTGGCACCTTGGGATCTCAACGTGGTGTTGAGTTTCTTAAAATCACATTGGTTTGAACCACTAAAAACCGTGGATCTAAAATATCTCACGCGGAAAGTGGTCATGTTATTGACCTTGGCTTCGGCCTGGCGTGTATCAGAATTGGCGGCTTTGTCATATAAAAGTCCTTATCTGATTTTCCATATGGATAGGGCAGAATTGAGGACTCGTCCCCAGTTTCTCCCTAAGGTGGTATCAGTTTTTCACTTGAACCAACCTATTGTGGTGCCTGCGGCTACTAGGGACTTGGAGGATTCCAAGTTACTGGACGTAGTCAGGGCCTTGAAAAATTATGTTTCCAGGACGGCTAGAGTCAAGAAAATTGACTCGCTATTTATCCTGTATGCACCCAACAGGCTGGGTGCTCCTGCTTCTAAGCAGACTATCGCTCGCTGGATCTGTGACACGATTCAGCAGGCGCATTCTGCGGCTGGACTGCCGCATCCTAAATCAGTGAAAGCCCATTCCACAGGGAAGGTGGGCTCATCTTGGGCGGCTGCCCGAGAGATCTCGGCTTTACAACTTTGCCGAGCTGTTACTTGGTCAGGGGCAAACACGTTTGCAAAATTCTACAAATTTGATACCCTGGCTGAGGAGGACCTTGAGTTCTCTCATTCGGTGCTGCAGAGTCATCCGCACTCTCCCGCCCGTTTGGGAGCTTTGGTATAATCCCCATGGTCCTTTCGGAGTTCCCAGCATCCACTAGGACGTCAGAGAAAATAAGATTTTACTCACCGGTAAATCTATTTCTCGTAGTCCGTAGTGGATGCTGGGCGCCCATCCCAAGTGCGGATTGTCTGCAATACTTGTAAATAGTTATTGCTAACTAAAGGGTTATTGTTGAGCCATCTGTTGAGAGGCTCAGTTGTTTTCATACTGTCAAACTGGATATAGTATCACGAGTTGTACGGTGTGATTGGTGTGGCTGGTATGAGTCTTACCCGGGATTCAAAATCCTTCCTTATTATGTCAGCTCGTCCGGGCACAGTGTCCTAACTGAGGCTTGGAGGAGGGTCATAGTGGGAGGAGCCAGTGCACACCAGGTAGTCATAAATCTTTCTAGAGTGCCCAGCCTCCTTCGGAGCCCGCTATTCCCCATGGTCCTTTCGGAGTTCCCAGCATCCACTACGGACTACGAGAAATAGATTTACCGGTGAGTAAAATCTTATTTTCAGGTAGCTTGCTGTCACTTTCGAAGTATGGGAGGGCTCAAATTTATAGTTTGCAAGGGTGCGCCTGAACACCCTAGCAACCCCCCTGCCCGTCACACACCATCTGTATGTCCTATACTGAGCTGCCCCCTTCTGCATGTTTTGTATTGTCTGCTCTCCCCATCATACTCTAGTCTCTGTTTTGTACTGTGCTATCAATACCCTTCACCACACACACAATTACACAAGTATGGTAACTTACCTCCTGCATGCTATTCTCCAGTCACTAAATCCTCTGCGACCCCTCCCGTCGTCTTCAACTGACACTTTGCAGATCTCTTTGCCGGTCACCCGACACTCTGCAAATCTCTTTGCCAGAACTTTGCCAGATGATGAAAAAACACAAAAGACTATCTTTAAGCATATTACTAGTTTATGTACAATAGAAATAGAAGTACAATAAAATGTCCATGAGTGAACCACTTTTCCAATTTTCCTTAAACCAAACATACTTTTAGATTGTAAGCTCGCAAGGGCAGGGACTTCTTTCCTCATGTGCCTTTCCTTTTCTTACTTACACTACAGTATCTTATACTCCATATACTCCCTTTGATGGCACCTAACCCCGGGTTTTCTATACCTGTCCTATATTGTCTTGTACTGTAAGTGCTGTTTTCTTGTTTTCTCATATATTTATTATTATTTATTTATTTATTAACAGTTCCTTATATAGCGCAGCATATTCCGTTGCGCTTTACAATTAAAACAACAGTAATAGAACAAAACTGGGTAAAAACAGACAGACATAGAGGTACATTTGATTATGTACTGTGTAATGGGCGCTGCAGATCCCTTGTGGCGCCATATAAATAAAGGATAATAATAATAATAATAATAATAATAATAATACTTTCAAATTTATCAATTTGCCATTTATCTATTTTATTTACTTTCTCATCCCAAAGCCACAATCCTGCCTCATAGAGACCCAGGTTATCTGCATCCCCTGTATGTGTGCTTATCGCCCATACTGCCCTCTTTATTTCTGTAACGCTACATTTTTATTCCTAAATATGTTGTTCCTTCCTGCGCTTCTCCTATTTATGTGTCCTTGTCCCTGTATTCCCTGTTCTGTCTATCTTGTCTTGCCTTTCAGCTGACTGTACTGCACTCGGTCTTCCTTACCCCCCTCCATCATACCCTGATTTGCAGGACTCACCTCCTCCTACCTGTCTTCCTGCATGGAAACTGGAAACGTCAGCAGCTGTAGATAGAATGTTACAGGAAGAAGCATTGTGATGTCACGGGCTAGTGATGTCACAGGCTAGGTGTGATGTCACAGTAACCAGCAGCAAAGCTACCGAGTTACAGCTATCTTACATATACATTTTATACAACAATTATAACTGGATTTACATTAATTTCTAGTTATCTATAAGGCAATGTTGCACAGAGTGCCTCAATATATAAGTAAAGGGAAAATATAAGTGACAGGAATTTCTAGACTAAATCACCGCTTATATTTTATAGGGAAAAAAAGCTCTTTATCTAACAGGCTGAATTAATCACTTTCCTGTGTGTGTGTGTGTGTGTGTGTGTGTGTGTGTGTGTAAATATATATATATATATATATATAAGGCGGAGAATCAATGGCGGCACTCTGTAGACTCGGTTAAAGATGTGAAAAAAATCAGTGCTGTTTAATCAACGTTTCGGGGGTACAAGCCCCCGTCTTCAGGATACACTAACTAGTGTATCCTGAAGCTGGGGGCTTGTACCCCCGAAACGTTGATTAAACAGCACTGATTTTTTCACATCTTTCACGAGTCTCCAGAGTGCCGCCATTGATTCTCCGCCTTGTATATGCTGACCGCTGTGTTTGCCAGGAGGGCACCAGAGCAGGAGCCTCGCTCAGTTTGCCCCAGGGGGGAGTGCCAGACTTTCTTGTTCTGTATATATATATATATATATATATATATATATATATATATATATATAGATAGATAGATAGATAGATGTTTGTGTGTATGTTCCAGCATACTGCAACTCTGGATTGCCTGGAGCAATTTACACCAAACTCGGTACACATGTCACTTACAATCTGGAAAAAAAATACTGCGGGGGTAACACACCCATAGCACCACTAGGGATGGGAAGGGGGTGACATGTAAAAATCCATAGTTTGGGGGTGAGAAGGGGTGAAAAATAAAATGTCTATATACATATGTGGCACTGCAGTGCTGCTAACTCCCAAAGTCAAAGGGGATGGAAAACTGTGCAGCCTGCCCAAGTGTCCTCCTCCTCTCAAAGCTAGCAGCTCCTTGCAGCGCTGGGCGGGGTGCAGGGCAGTGTGCGAGACCGAGTAGCCCGGGACAGAGTGAGACGTTTGACGTCATCACGTCTCTCCCGAATTGCCGGGGGGGGGGGGGGGGGAGTGATACGGCATCCAGGGCAGATTCCAGGCAAGCTGAGTATCAAGGCAGAGAGGGGCAAAGACCTGGGAGCTGGCGGCAGCGCTCCCGAGTCCCCTGCAGAGGCAGCAGCGGTGGGAGGCAGGTGCCGGCGAGACTCAGAGACCTGAGATTGCAGCAGTGCGGGGAGAATGCGGCGCTCAGAGTCTCTTCAGAGGTGACAGCTCAGGCGGGCGACAGGCGGCAGCGATTGAGAAGCTAAGCAAGGAGACCCAGGGCTCTTTGGAATAGAGTCAGCCTATCCCTGCAAACCTTACATATTTAACATACAGTGGGCGGAGCTTGATCTGTTGTCCCAGTATTTATAGCACTGAGCAGGGCAGCATCAGAGGCGGGACGGGGCCGAGAAGGAGGCAAATTATTCTCTCCAGCGCCAGCCTTTTGACAGCATAAATCCGAGGAAGGCCCGCCCGGAGGTGCAGCCTGACAAAGATTGGCAACGCCGAGCGGAGCATGTCGTGTTGTAAGTCTAATTGGTTTACCAGGAAGTCCTTCAAAATTAATATATATACCTCCCAACTGTCCCGATTTTTCGATTTTTACAGGGCAGACCTGTTTTTTGGGGACTGTCCCGCTGTCCCACCCGCGGGCTGCAATGTCCCACATGTGGGGGAGGGGGCAGTTGGGAGGATCCTGTCAATCGCTGCTCTGCTGCAGAGCAGTGGTGAATAGACACTGCACGCATGTGCATAGAGCGTCTATTCACTGTGTATTCACGGTGTCACGGCCATGCCCCTACAGTGATGGAAAGCGGGGGCGTGGCTCACAATTGCGGTATTACCGTGAATCCACACCCCTTTTCTCTGAAGCCAAGCCCTCTTTTCCAGGGGTCGCGGTTTTGCCGCACAGGAGTCCCACTATACACTTACCATACTATCCCATTAAACCGGGGCACTCATGAATTATACAGGTTCTGTGGCTGACCGACTTCAAGCCGGCACGTAGCTTTAGTCAGACACAGATCCTGTGTAATCCATGAGCATCCCAGTTTAAAGGGACAAAGGGACCAGTGGAGAACTTTCCCATGGCAACCAATCAGCTGCTCCATACAATTGTATAGTAGGCAAATTAGAAATGCTACGTCAATGCTGATTGGTTGCCATGGGCAACTTCTCCGCTGGCTCACTTCTCCACTTTTATCACTGCTTAGTACATGTCCCCCTTAATTGTTTATACTATATACAGTATATAAAACATAGATCACTGGCACTCCACATATTCCAAATACATCCTGTACTGGTGCCCTCCTGGGTACATTCAATACCAGCGTATATGGGGGGTCATTCCGAGTTGATCGCCCGCTAGCTGTTTTTAGCAGCCGTGGAAACGCTATACCGCCTCCCACTGGGAGTGTATTTTAGCTTAGCAGAAGTGCGAACGAAAAGATCGCAGAGCGGCTACAAAATTATTTTATGCAGTTTCAGAGTAGCTTCAGACCTACTCAGCACTTGCGATCACTTCAGACTGTTCAGTTCCTGTTTTGACGTCATAAACACGCCCTGCGTTAGCCCAGCCACGCCTGCGTTTTTCCTGGCACGCCTGTGTTTTTCCGAACACTCCCTGAAAACGGTCAGTTGACATCCAGAAACGCCCACTTCCTGTCAATCACTCTGCGGCCAGCAGTGCGACTGAAAAGCTTCGCGAGAAGTGTGAAACTACATCGGCCGTTGTGAAATTACGTCGCGCGTGCGCATTGCGCCGCATACTCATGCGCAGAAGTGCCGTTTTTTTGCATCATCGCTGCGCAGCGAACATTTTCAGCTAACGATGTACTCGGAATGACACCCATGAAACTGTAAGGCGGCACTCATTGGAAGTTCACTGAAGTGAAGGTCCTGTGAGTGCCACCTTGTTTCATATATATATTTCTCTTCTCCTAACGTATTGTACATATACAGATGAGTACTTACTCATCTGACCCGTTCATGGCATGGATGAGCAAGGACACATCTGTACCTCACACAGAAAACATTTCAGAGAACAGGGCAAGATGGTAGGAAATGCTGCAGAGGTTACAGTATTTGCGGGTTGGATATGGAATCCCGGCGGCTGCGATCCCGGCAGTCAGAATACCGACGCCAGGATCCCAGCCTCCAGAATGCCGGCAGCGTGGCGAGTGCTAGGAGACTCCTTGTGGGCTCGCTGTACTTGCCGTGCTGCACTCACCACAGGTTCTATTCCCATTCTGTGAGTGTCGTGGGCACCCACGAGTGGGAATAGCCCTGGTACAGCTGTCAGCAATCTCGGCGTTCGGGATCCCTGTGTCAGTATTCTGACCACCGTGGATCCCGACCGCCAGGATATTAACTACATCCCGTATTTGCAGGTATTGATGCAGACAAATGAATGAGGCATCAAGAAGTGTGATATGTACTAGTCACGTTCGGGGCTGAATTAAGGGCCACATGGGCCTTGAGCTGCAAATGTTTATGGGCCTATTATGGGAAGCAGAGGTAAGGCCAGGGCTGTGTGGGTGTGGCCAATGCCATGTGGGCGTTTACACTCCCTACACTACCACTCCCTACACTACCAGCCCCAGTGTCTCCCTAAACACATGAAAATAGAAATATTGCAGCAGGAAACATTTTGTGAGGAAAATAGAAATCTTATGTGCCGTTTAGTATTCATATAGGAACAAAAGTGCAGTGTCTACGCACGTTCGATCGATATGCTTGCCGTTCTTGCAATAATACACCTTCAGCAGGGCCGCCCATGTGGGCATTTACTAGCTGCATGATCTCTCCTAGAGAACGGCATGTAAACACCATCTTGTTAGAAATGTTCGCACTTTTCCCGTTAATTAACAACGTGTATTCTATCAACACTGTTCAATGCTTAAAAATAATCTTTTAAATATGTATACCTTCATTTACTGTAAACCTTCATTCCTATAGCATTCCTATAACATTACATTTTAAGTAGTATATATTTAATATCTAATAAATAATCACTTCATACAGTACCTATTTCTGTCATACGAATAATGATTTTATGCATGCTTCTATAAGGCATACTAATAACATGTATTTGAAAAAAATACGACTGTTTATTAAACAAAAATTGTTCATAGAACGCCGCACACACTGCACCCATTGTAATACTTACCTTTCTGAAGTCCAGCGTCGGGACCTGCGGTCGTGGCGGAAATCGCCGGCAAAATGGCCACTGCACATGCACAGTGTTCAAATTGGTCTCCGGATCATGACGAGCGCCATCTTTCCGGATACCTGCACATGCACAGTAGACTGCACACGGGCCCCTACTCTGTTGAAACGCCCCTGGCGTGCAACCACTTCCCCATGGACTCTGAGAGCTGTCCCGCAATGCACTCTTCTTCAGTTCCCCGGTAAGGCTACTGGAACAAGCTGCACTGTATGTGCGGAAAATGTGCTGTAGTGTAGTGTGGTGGTGCTGCACTGGGGGGGGGGGGGGGGGGGGTTAGTACATGATGGTCGCAGTGCATGTCAGCAGGGCCGTAACTAGGTATATGCCTAGTGTGCTCAGCCCACAGCGCATAGACACTGGCCCTATTTTAAGTATGGATGGCGAGGCGGGAGGCCCTCCAATTACCTTTCTGGCACAGGGCACCAAAATGTTTAGTTATGGCTTTGTCCTAAATGTACTGTATGTATTTAATCTAGCAAACATCAAAATGATTTGAAATTGTTAACAACTGACTTCACAAATATATAAAGTGTAGAAACAAAACTGTCTGGCTTACATGCTTATGTTTCAATGGCTTGGAAAAAAAAACAACAAAGGAAAAAAATAAGAGTTGAAGACAATGTTTTTAATTTTGATTCAGAATGATGTAATTGGTAGTGATTACATGCCTAAATGAGCTGCCAAATTAATATTATAAATGTCATTTTGGACATTAGTGTCCATCTAGGCAAGTTTACAACTGTGAATGCAGCTCTTGGAACGGTTTAAAAATGATAATTAAAATCAATCAGCCGACCAGTTTTTATAGTGTAGATAAAGCCATCCAGATGAGGGCAGTGGGTTAACTGAATGAAACCCATGGAAAAAGAATCATTATTGATTTGAAAACAGATGCAGATCCGTACACATACAGCCTTTAATTCCCTGTGCTGGACGGACTCCAAATTTCTGTTTACCCTGGTGGGTTCTAACAGAGCAGAGTTAAGACCTGATAAGCATTAATACAAGTGCAGCTTTTTAAAAGTGTACATTATGTTCATTTTTCGAAAGGTCCATTTGTTGAGCGTGTGGGAGGTCTTCTGGCAGAGTCGCCCAGCTGCAAGTTTATTGCAAAGACCGCGCATAATGGCTGTACCAGATAACATTGTTACCTTTATTTAGAAGCCATTATTATTTAAGGGAAATATTCCATAGCCATCAATTACATTTTTTTCTTAAATACTTTGGAGAAACCAACTTTTAGATATCTAATACAATTCCATAGTTTTCTCCCTCAATATTGGAAGATATAAAGACTGTCTGTATATTTGCACTTTAGTGTTCTAAGGGAACTTAGATCCAGAAACGTACGCTAATGCATTCGCATCTGTGATCCCATCCCTGCAGCAGATGTGCAAAAATATGCTAATGGTGTAGCCGCCTGGAAATGTATTGAGACTCCCACAGGTGGCATCGCAAAGCCAAGTAACTGTGTACAAATACGCAGAGACAGTCACAGATCTTTTGATAATCGACCATCTATGGTCGCACTGAATGGCCACGGGTACTGAGACGCTGGCACCATGTTTTCTGCATACGAGATCATAGTTGTAGACTGAGGCACCCCCCAAACAGTCCCTGACTGTCAATTCGTTTTCAATTAAATCCTAATTGCGAGTAACTTTGCTAAGGCACCTTGCCATGTGCACACTGCAGGCAACACATGCGCAGTCAACGATAATTGCTCAACTATGCAAATATATCAGCATTGCGTACATATCTGAAACATGCCCTAAATACTGAATGCTAAGGCGTGTGAATGCTGCAGGCAACACTGAAATTGATTTGTACTCTATATCTAATGTCCCTTTAGATTGTTTGGTAAGCATGATGTGTTGTGTTGGTTTGTTTTTGTGTGCAATTACTGCATGACCATACAGAATATTTCAGCACTACAGATGCGTCCTCATACATCTAGCCTCAGTATGCCATGCAGCGCGAGATACCTGCCGTGAGCGAGACGCCAGGTCCTGTGCAACTCTGCTAACGCCAGGCATCTTTTTTTCTGAAAATGCATCTTAGTTGCAACGCAATACGGCCAGGACATACAAGTAGACTGTGCTGATTAATTTGATGTATGACACTTGTACAGTATTTGTGTGTGACTGGGTGTGTATGCAGAGCAGAACAGAACTTGTATTGGAAAAAAGCTGCGGCTGCTACATTGTAGCACTTCATATACAGATCCAGAGAATCAAGGGTCCTACACACTGGACAACATTTTAGAAAGATATAGTTCAAAAATTAACGATAAATCGTTCATATCGTTCAGTGTGAAGGCACCGACAATGAAGGATGCGCGTCCCGCAGTCGTTCATCGTTGGTCTAACATCGTTTATCATTGCAGGCCAATTTGGACGATTGATGTTTGCAATGTCAAATCGTTCATACAAAACATTCAGTGTGTATGCAAAAAATCATTACTGAAAAATCGTTCATTGTTCATACCGCTCATCGTTCAAATCGCCCAAGGATGGAGATCCATGACATCTTCCCTCCCCCAAAACAGTGGAGACAAGCCTCCATTTTCACAAATGGAGGCCGTTACCGCCCCTTCCCCTCCCCTGAAACTGCATCAGACTGTCAATTAATGACAGTCTGATGCCGGGTCGCTTGCAATGTCGCAGGACCTGATCGCGCACGCACGGAATGTGTCTTGCGCATGCACAAAGAACCAAACATCAGTACTTTGCGGCATGAGCCGCCATAGCGACTGCACCTGAATGAGGGCCACAGTGTAGAAGACTGCCACATGTAGTGGTAAGATGCTAATAGAACATTTGTCATGGCATGCTAGTATTCAGTTTTCCACTCACGAAGGAGGGAGGAAGCTTTAGATATCCAATGTCTTAAAATGATGTTTTGCTACCACAACCATTGCAGTTAATAGAGTGTATAAGTGACTCCTCTGGGGTTTTTTCAGGCGATAGGTGCGAGGGCAACTCATCCCATGTTTAAAACTGCTAAAAAAAAAAAAGCGCCAGATTATTTATTAATCCAATTTAGAATTTGACATGTAAAATCAAACACCGTCCGGTATGACAAAAATAACAATAAATCTATTGACGTAGAACCATTCTAATAAGATGTAAGATAATAATTGTCCATACACAGGAAAGTGTTAATACAGAAAATCACTTGTGTAGTTTAGTTGATTTTAAACTTGGTAAGTAGGTAAGTATCTTCTTGCAATAATCCTGAGATCAGTGGATTTAAGCATATAGTGTTTACTAGTCCATTTAATTCAAATCCTTCCTGGACAGGCAATAACTTTGGAGGAGGTAACTCATCCTATGCTTGTGGTAGCACCATATGAATTTAGAGTATATTTGGGTACAACAGAGGGTGTCAACTTTAGTGATTGTAATAGGAAGCATTTGTAAAAGATATGCATGTTTAGCGAAGATAATAATCTTAATCACCGTAACTACCAAAAAGGGTTAAGGTCCTTCCAATTCTCCATTTGGGATCATTTTGTTTATCAGTGGGGAAATGTTATAGACATAGAGCTGGGAAAGGTGTGACAGAATAAAAATTCCCAAATAAAGGTTGAGTTTCCCATATCCAAAATTCAGACATACGGAATATTCCAAAATACAGAATATTTTGAGCGCGAATGAGTTAGTGACTCTTTTGCTTTCTGACGGTTTAGTGTACACAAACATGGTTTAATGCTCAAAATGATTAACAATATTGTGTAAACTGACCTTAAGGCTGTGTGTATAAGGTGTATATCAAACATAAATGCATTTTGTGTTTATACTTGGGTCCCATTCCCATTTTGGTATGCAAATATTCAAAAAAATGGAAAAATCCAATATCTGAAATACTTCTGGTCCCAAGCTTTTGGGATATGGGAGACAACCTGTACTTTAATTTGTGTGGGGTGATGATGAACATGGAAGCCAAGTGAGGGTGCTGGGAGAGGAAGGATGGAGCCAGTATCCAGCCAAGGAGCTAAACGTATGGATAATATTGAAGATAGTAGGTATGGAGGATAAGGGGTCGGAAATAAAAATCAGCATTTTGTCGGCGAATAATGGCAATTTACTTTTTTTGTCTCTAAATCTGGTCCCTGTAAAGGTAGGTTCTTTGCATAAAGCTATTGTTAAGGGTTCCAATGCAGTCGCAAACAGTAATGGAGAAAGAAGACCCCCCTATCAAGTGCCTCTTTCAATACAGAACGGGGGGTGACAGGAATCTATTAGCGAAAATGTGCGTGGTAGGAGATCACGTTATCAAAGTTTAACCCTATCATGTACTCCTATTCCAGTGCACATCTTATTCCCTACCTTTACCCTCCAACCTCAATCCCTACCTTTACCAATCTTTATCTGCCCTCCCGACAACAAGCCAGTCAGAGTAAGTTCTGGATAATAATCTTATGCCTAATTTAGCAATAACCATGCTATCCATTCCAGACTTATTATCTGTCATGGGCCCCTGGGTTTTCCAAATGAAGACTGACAGAGATGTTCAACTGTGCATAGGGGGTCATTCCGAGTTGATCGCTAGCTGCCGTTGTTCGCAGCGCAGCGATCAGGCTAAAAAATGCATTTTCTGCGCATGCGTATGCACCACAATGCGCACACGTGTCATATGGGTACAAAGCCCGTTGTTGTTTTGCACAGGTTCTAGCGAAGTTTTCAGTCGCACTGACGGCCACAAGAAGATTGACAGGAAGGGGGCGTTTCTGGGTGTCAACTGACCGTTTTCAGGGAGTGTTTGCAAAAACGCTGGCGTGTCTGAAAAAATGCAGGCGTGGCTGGGCGTTTGCTGGGCGGGTGTATCACGTCAAATCCGGACACGAATAGGCTGAAGTGATCGCAAGCGCTGAGTAGGTTCAGAGATACTCTGAAACTGCACAAAGAGCATTTCTGCTGAGCTAAAATACACTCCCCAGTGGGCGGCGGCATAGCGTTTGCACGGCTGCTAAAACTAGCTAGCGAGCGATCAACTCGCAATGACCCCCATAGTCCCTATGCTGTAGATGTAGCCAGTGTTATCCCAAACAGACATGTCAAGATGATAGAGTAATAGTGCTCTGCATTCTTATGAACATGTGGTTTGGTATTGTGGTACCAAGGGCCAGTATTGGCCAGCCCTCCCAGATATAAATCTTACAACAAGAAACCCATGCAGTATCTATTTACTGAGATTAGGGATATGTGTACTTACTGTGCAAATATGCTGTAACCCAGGCATAGGCAACCTGTGGCATTCCAACTGCTGTGGAACTACACATCCCATGATGCCCTGCCACAACTTTGCTGTTAGGGCATACTAAAAGTATATTAGGGCATGCTGGGTTGTATAGTTCCACGGCAGCTGGAGTACCACAGGTTGCCCGCCCCAGCTGGAATTCATAGTAAGGTTACATAATCTAGTGCAGGTTACCTAAAGAAAGCAGAGTTCTGACTGGTACCTAACATCTCATACTGCACATTTCATCTGGATCTGCAAACTGGTTGGGTTCGGGATCTCGGCAGTCAGAATACTGACGCCGGGATCCAGACTTCCTGAATGCCGGCAGGGGGGCGAGTGCAACAAAGCATCTTGTGGGCTTGGTGGCTTGCTACGCTCGCCACAGGTTCTATTCCATCTCCATGGGTGTCGTGGATACCAAGGAATGGGAATAGCTGTGGCGGCGCTGCCGGCATTCTGACCGTCTGGATCACTGTGTCGGTATTCTGACCGCTGGGATCATGACTACATCCCCTGCAAATATAGGACTATTCTAGAATTGCAAATGAATTAATAAAGTTAGTGACAGCTGTTTCCTATCACCATTCAACAGAATTCGGCACCCTTACTAAAGTATGGGGTGACTCTTATTGGCCAAGCATATGGAAGGGGTTTTATTTTTGTACGTTTACACAACTCAGAGGTCCTAGCAGGGCCAAAACTAGGATTTTTGGTACCCGGGGCAAGGCAGTAATTTGGTGCGCCCCCCCCCCCCCCAAAAAAAAACAAACAAACCAAAAACATTAAAATAATATAAATAAATAAAAATAAAAGAATAAAATATAAAAAGTAATAAATAAAATACAATAACAAATAATACAATAAAATAATACAATATACAAAGTAACATTTGCTGTAATGGACATAATAGAGTTGTATATAAACAAAACACACCTTATTTCACAGAAATATAGGGAGTAAGTTGTTCATCATTTTAATCACAAGCATTATGAATCATTATTTTAACTCACTTTTCTGTCTGTACTGCAGGTGCCCGCACTGTCTGGCCCCATGTAGTTAATTCCTCATCAGCATCATGATCTGCTGGGAGGATGTGGGGGAAAGAGCCCCTGGTCTGGGTGACGAAAGGTCTGGGTGCCCTGGCTGGGATAAGGACAATGAGAGGAGGGAGAGATGCAGACATTTTCATGCAGGAGGTGCACCCCAGCCACAGGAGCACTGCAGGGGGCAGATCTCACATGCTGCTTGTGCCTCCTTGCACTGGATAGAGGAATGGAGATGCAGAGGGGAAGCTCAGTTTGCTGGCAGATGCTCTCATCCAGGTATTGCAGAGCCATCCCCTGGGGGCTGCCATTACTGTGCACCCCTGTGCCGAGCTGGAAGCTGTTCTGCTCTTGCTGCTGTTCTCCTTCCATGCTCAGCAGCACGGGGTGTGAGGAGTGTCTCTTCTCCCTGCCGCTGACGCTCCCTGGTTAGCGCTGCTCTATCTGCCAGTCTGCTCACTTACACTCCATACTACTGACACAGGCGGACGGAGCAGAATATTAGACATGGTTATACACGGTCGACACGTCGGGTGAGTACCTAACATCTCATACTGTACATTTCATCTGCACCCCTGCTAATTAACAGAATAGATGGCGGACACTCTTCCACGGCCAACATGCATACACACGGAACTCTCCAGTCAACCAGAGAGCTCCTCGGCGCCCCCTCAAATCCAGTGCCCAGTGCAAGTGCCCCCTTAGCCCCCCCTAGTTGCGGTCATGGTCCTAGGAGCACTATGAAGTTTCAAGACAAGCCAAGTATTTTATTATTTATTAAGAGATTAGAAGTCCAGTGGGTCCTAACTGTATTACAGTCATGTTTTATCTGTCTTTTATTATGAGCTGTTCTAGTAATGCATACCCTCCAACATGACCCGCCCAACTAGGTACAAAATGCTCTGTTTCTGGACTTCCCTCTTAATTTATTATTGCCATCACCTGTGAAGAAACAGCTTTCTTATCATTTAACTAGTTCAACACAGGTGATGGAAATCATAAATTAAGAGGGAAGTCAAGGAACAGAGCATTTTGTACCTAGTGGGGCGGGTCATGTTGGAGGGTCTGGTAATGGTCTGCTTTGTGTTATTCACCTGGGCCTGGGCCCTACAGTGTATGTGATAATGCTACAGCAGTGCTCTCCGTCTAGAGTCTGATATGTACAGTACATCATTTTTTGTTGTTGTTAATGCAGTACATGTACCATTAGACAAACATTACTCAGGCTGATTAATGTCTGACACGTTATTGCGCTATATAGGTAAACTTACTAGGAATCGTGTTTGATTTCTAAACTAAATTGATGGACATCGCGGGAAAGTTTTACAGTCAAAATCACAAAATTACTAAAGAGCGTTTTTGGTGATACTCCTTGATTTGTGTAATGTGCGATTTCAGTCAATTTCAGTCTGATTCTGCCTTTTCAATAGAACCCGCTGATAGATAGAAATATGAATCCTCTGACATTATGCAGCAGATTCAAAGAACTGCACAGATCAGTATGGTCAGTATGATACTGATCTGTGCAGGCTTTGGTATATTATACTGCAAATAAAGGGTTCAACTTTAGAAAACAAATTGCGTGTGGTCCCACCCCAAAAAGATAACCAGCCCCGGACCTCTGAGCCCAGTCTGCTACTGGAAAATCGGGGACAAAACCTGCATGTGGTTCCCCTATTTATACAATAACCGACTCCAAGCCAGGGGCGCATACATCAAAGCAGGGAGACACATTATGGGGTTCACCTGCCATCAAGTAGACAACCCCCAAACTTGTCAGTCCAGGCCTGGAAATCCTCAGGTAGTGGTGTCCCCCCTCCTGAGGAACCCCCCAGGCCTTGGGCTATTCCCGGAACCCTCACTGGGTTAGGTTTGCTGGAACCTGTAGTTCCACTGTAAAGAACAATATTAATTTTACCTCGTACACCATGGATCCCACACCCACAGGCCTGGGGGGGGGGGAGGAGGGGGTGTTCTCTTTACTGAGGGGGGAGCAGTTTACTGGGTCCACACTTCCTGATTAATTCCAGTTGTGGGCTTATATGATCACAGGGGAACATCATAATGTGTGTCTCCCTGCTATGGCGTAAGCCCCCTGGCTGGTTCAGCTCAGTGCTGGTTACAGGAGAAAAACGCACGAACCCCGCGCCGGTTTCCCCCCAGATTTTCCAGCACCAGACTGGACTCAGAGGTCCGGGGAAGGTTAGGCTTTTTTTGTGAGGGGTCACCCCAGACAATTTGTTTCCTAAATTGTAATCCTTTATACACCAAAGCCTTCACATACTGTATAATATCTGCAGGTTTTAACTGAAAATGTTGTGTACATTAATACATCAATACAGGGTATCGGTATAAGTCGTTATGGGGGAGAAGCGGTATCAGTGCCGTTATGTGCGCTGATACCGCTTCTCTCCCATGTATGAAGGAGGAGAGGTGTGTTCAGTGACTGGGGAGCTTTGCACCCATGCCATTAGCAGTGCTGCTATCATAGCACGCCGATGTGCGGGCGGGGAGGGGGGGGGGGCAGTGTATGAATGGTCAGCGGCATTGACCTTTCTGATAACTGTAGCTATCACTTTTGACAGCTGCAAGTGTTGTTGCCCATACACCACAGCAGGGACATCTCTGTCCCTGGCTGTGATGGCTTTCCTGGCTCCCGGTTGCACGTGAGATCTTGCGAGAGCAGCGAGATCTCGCCTATGCTCAGTGGAGCTGTCCGGAGGAGAGACACTGATGCGCTGGTGGTGGGGATATCTGGCAACGATTGCTGGAGAGGGGAGCTTTCACTCCCCCCACTGCAACATCAGAGATTTTAATGCATCTCAACGCTGCTGCTTCCTGCTTGGCCTCAGTAAAGAGGCAAAGCAGGGAGCGTTATACCCGCACGATGTGTACATTTACCCCACAATGTGATGAACTTAGGGTTATACAGTGGCAATCAGTCTTCAGTATTCAGGGAGTAGCAGAGACTCAGTCCAGCAGGAAGGGTATACCTGGCTAGTTTTAGCATACATGTTACAACTGAACAAAATTTTACTGTATGTCTGTCTCAGTCTAACAGTACAGAATCCTTCTCTGCTATAGGGATAAATCCCCCTCGGTGAGACAAAAGAAAAATAACAATGAACAAAGTGGTGAAAATTTACTAAGCTCCCGATTTGATACGAGTTTGCATTTTTGTTCGAAAATGCAACTCGGAAATTTACTAAACACAAAACTCGGCAGTGTTGGACCAATTTGTACACAGTCGTCCACACAAATATGAATCAATAGATCATCGGTCAAATACGTTTGTTTTTTCTCGTACACCTCATACAACATGGGAATTTACTAAGGATTCGTATTCTCTATCACTGCTAGAAAATAATGGAATTCGTACAGAAATGGAACTTTCAAAAAGACCTGCTTTTGGCTGGCGTGTTTGGAGAATCATGCACATCAGTGAGATCTGTGCATACTTCTCTATATATATGTGTTTGAAATAGTTAAAAAAACAAACTTGTGTGGGGTCCCCCCCTCTTTGAGCCAGTCCTGGTTGTTAAAATACCGGGGGGTGGAATTGCGTAGGGGTTCCCAGTATTTTAAAAACCAGCACCAGGCTTTTGGACTGGTCCTGGTTCCAAAAATATGGGGAAATACGGGGTAAAAGGACGTACGGGTCCCCCGTATTTTTTAAACCAACAGCGGCTCCACTAGTCAAGGATATAATGCCACAGTCGGGTGACACATTTATACTGTTCTCTACAGCCTTGGCATTACCCCCCTTCCCAACTAGTCACCCCTGTCCGGGGTTCCCTGGGGGAGTGGGAACCCCCCAATAAATAATGACCTCAATTAACCTTGCAGTCTATCACAGACTTCAGGTTCCCACCATGGGCAATAATGCGGATTTAATTTCCCATTACTACCTATGCGTTCCGCTTGATTGGCAGACCAGGAGCGCACAACCAATCAGGAGAGAGTTATGACGTGGCACTCCCTGATTGGCTGACGGGTGTCAGAAGTCACGAGGGGTCCCGGCATTCGGGGAAAGGGTATCCATGTGTACACATGGATCCCCTTAAGTTGCATGTCCCGGGGTTTTTTTTTTTTTCTAAACCCCTGGATGCTCACGTACATGGAACAAAGAAGACTGATCTTCACTGGAAATATGTGAGTACAGTATATATTTTTTTTACAGGTACCCTACTGGACAAGTGGACGTGAATGGCAGCATGGGATGTAGGTAAGTATGTATAAGTGTGTGTGTGTGTGTGTGTATGTATGTATGTATGTATGTATGTATGTGAGTGCGTGTGCAGTATGATTTTTTTAAAGTTGTACTGTCACAGTGTGTGTATTGTTTTTATTTTAAGATTTCTTTTGCTGCGGAACTACAGGTACCAACGGGCACTTATTGCCCCACATGCTGGTACTTGTGGTTCTCCAAGTACCAGAATGCAGGGGAGGCTTGCTGGGACTTGTAGTTTCACAGCAAAAGACAATATTTATTTATCTTATGTCCTAGAGGATGCTGGGGTCCACATTAGTACCATGTGGTATAGACGGGTCCACTAGGAGCCATTGGCACTTTAAGAGTTTGAGAGTGTGGGTTGGCTCCTCCCTCTATGCCCCTCCCACCAGACCCAGTTTAGAAAATGGGCCCGGAGTAGTCGGTCACAGCTAGGGGAGCTCTAGAGAGCTTCTTTAGTAAAAGTTTATATTTAGAATTTATTATTTTACAGGGAGGCTGCTGGCAATAGCCTCCCTGCTTCGAGGGACTAAGGGGGGGAGTAGTGTCCGCCCTGCTGGGTCTGAGCCGCTATCTCCTCTGACAGGACACTGAGCTCCTGAGGGGATTGAACGTTCCCCGCCACAGGTGATCGCTCACCTCGGCAGCATGCCGCCACCCCCTTACAGAGCCAGAAGATCAGAAGAGGCGAGATATGGCGGCACAAGGGTATAGGAGCGCAGCTCTGAGCAGCTGCGCTCCGGGAAGGCTCAGCGGCACACAGTGTTGGCACTTTGAGGGGCATCCTGAGCCAGCGACTTAATACCCTACACTGGTCACAGATGCTAACCGGAGACTGAATCCCCAGGCTAGCGTTACAATCCTCCGTACTCAGACGCTCAACAGGGGACGGAATCCCCCACCTTGCGACGGAGTCCTCAGGCCAGTATAAAAAATTTGTGCGGGAAGACGCGCCATCTTCAAGGGGCAGAACGTCTCCTCAGAGCGGACCCAGCAGCGTTCAGCGCCATTTTCCTGCCTGCAGTTCCTGTACACAGACGCTGACAGAGCTGTCCCTCCAAGCAACTCCAGCTATCCTGTACAGTACCAGGGGTTTGTAGAAGGGGGGGGGGGGGAGGTGGTGAATTAGATCTGTGCAACTATTACAGTACACAGTGGGCGCTGATAAGGGACGTCCTTTATATATAACAGCGCTGTGAGTGGGTTGGCTCTGATCTCTGTCTCTCTTGCCATTCTCAGGGGGAAAACGCTATCTAACCTACTCTGTGTGTGTGTGGAGTGTTTGGGGTCTCCAGTCAGCTATGTCCAGGGACTCTGCGTCATATGCAGCTGAGGACATGTCTTCTCAGGATGATCTCATTCCATGTAATCAGGATGGCACTGTTGTAGCGCAGATACCAGCAAGGCAGCCGGAGTAGTTATCCTCCATCAAAACTATGATTTCTCAGATTTCTGCTAGGATTATTCAGAATAAATCTGCAACTCAGGTTTTACAGAATTCTATGGCAGTTTGGTCTGGTTCTGTTACCTCAGGTTTCCCACAAACGTGCTCTTGCCCAGATCATGAAAGACGACACGGATACCGACTCTGACACGGCAGACGGTGATGGGGACATGCTCAGGGGGGCCGCATATCTTGCAAAATGGGTGCAGTTGATGATAGAGGCTATTAGAGATGTGTTGAATATTATTGACACAACACCTGAACAGGTTGAGGAGGCTTACTTCACTGACAATAAGAAAGCCTCGCTAACCTTCACTGCGTCCAAAGAATTAAATGCTATATTTGAAAAAGCATGGGAAAATCCAGAGAAAAAATTCCAGATCCCTAGGAGGGTTCTGGTTGCTTTCCCCTTCCCTAAGGAGGATAGAAAGAAATGGGAAAACCCACCCATAGGGGACGCATCTGTATTCAGACTCTCAAAAAAGGTGGTTTTACCTGTCCCCGGATCAACCGCCTTAAAGGAGCCGGCTGATCGCAAATTGATACTATGCTCAAATCCATATACACGGCTTCAGGGGAGATACTCCGTCCTACTATTGCCTGTGCATTGATTTCCAAATCTATAGTAAAGTGGTCAGGCACATTACTTGAGGATTTGGATACGTTAGATAAGAGTGACATTGAATTGTTTCTCCGTAGCATTCAGGATTCTGCAGGTTTTATGATGGAATCCATGAAAGACCTGGGTTCAATGGCTGCAGGAATTTCTTCCATGTCCGCCTCAGCTCGTCGAGGACTGTGGCTGCGCCAGTGGTCTGCCTATGCGGAATCCAGGAGAGGTGTGGAGACCCTACCCTACACAGGTCAGGCTCTCTTTGGGGAAGCATTGAATGCGTGGATCTCCAAGGCTACAGCTAATAAGGCCCCTTTTCTTCCCTCAGCAGCACCTGCTACGAAGAAACCTTTATCTTCACCTGCGTCTCAGTCCTTTTGAGTTTCTAAACCAAGAAAGACCAAACCGGCCAACACCTTCTTTAGAGGGGGCCGACCAAAATCGAAGAAACTTGCTGCGGCAGGTTCCCAAGAACAGAAGCCTGCTTCAGGTGCGCCATAGTCCTCCGCATGACGGTGGACAATGCAGCCTGGAGGCAGGGCCGGTGGGGGCGACAGTCAGACATTTTAGTCACGTCTGGGTGTCATCCGACCTGGACCCCTGGGTACTAGATATTGTGTCCCAGGGGTACCGGCTGGAATTTCAATATCTCCCTCTTCATTGGTTCTTCACATCGGGCTTGCCAGCTTTGTCGGTAGACAGAACTACCCTACAGGGAGCCATCCAGAAGTTGGTGGAGGCACAGGTCATTGTACCAGTCCCTCCTCAAATGCAGAACACAGGTTACTATTAAAACCTTTTTGTGGTATCGAAACCGGATGGTTCGGTCAGGCCCATTCTGAACTTAAAATCACTAAACCCCTTTCTGAGGGAGTTCAAGTTCAAAGTGGAGTCTCTAAGGGCAGTGATATCAGGTCTGGAAGAGGGTGAATTCCTGGTATCCCTGGATATCAAGGATGCGTACCTCCACATTCCGATTTGGCTGCCGCATCAAGCTTATCTCCGATTCGCTCTGTTGGACTGTCATTTTCAGTTCCAGGCTCTACCATTCGGCCTTTCCACAGCACCAAGGGCTTTCACCAAGGTGATGGCGGAAATGAGGGTTCTCCTCCGCAGGCAGGGGGTGAACATAATTCCGTATCTGGACAATCTGCTGATAAAGGCATTGTCCAAGGAGACGCTGTTTCAGTCAATAGCTCTCACGACCCAGCTTCTCAAGGAACATGGGAGGTCATTCCGAGTCGTTCGCTCTGAAAATTTCTTCGCATCGCAGCGTTTTTCCGCTTAGTGCGCATGCGCAATGTCCGCACTGCGACTGCGCCAAGTAAATTTGCTATGAAGTTTGGATATTTACTCACGGCTTTTTCTTCGCTCAGGCGATCGTAGTGTGATTGACAGGAAATGGGTGTTACTGGGCGGAAACAGGCCGTTTTATGGGCGTGTGGGGAAAAACGCTACCGTTTCCGGAAAAAACGCGGGAGTGGCTGGAGAAACGGAGGAGTGTCTGGGCGAACGCTGGGTGTGTTTGTGACGTCAAACCAGGAATGATAAGCACTGAACTGATCGCAGATGCCGAGTAAGTCTGAAGCTACTCTGAAACTGCTACGAGATGTGTAATCGCAATATTGCGAATCTTTCGTTCGCAATTTTAAGAAGCTAAGATTCACTCCCAGTAGGCGGCGGCTTAGCGTGTGCAATACTGCTAAAATCGCCTTGTGAGCGAACAACTCGGAATGAGGGCCATGGTTGGATCCTGTATATCCCAAAATCACATTTGGAACCAACCAGGAGGTTGTCCTTTCTGGGAATGATTCTCGACACGGAAGTGCAGAGGGTGTTTCTTCCAGAGGAAAAAGCGTTGGTGATACAAACAATGATCCAGGATGTCCTGAAGCCAGCCCGGGTGTCAGATCATCTGTGCATTTGCCTTCTGGGGAAGATGGTGGCCTCTTACGAGACTCTGCAGTATGGGAGGTTTCACGCTCAGTCCTTCCAACTGGATCTCCTGGACAAGTGGTCGGGATCCCATCTAAAATTGCACCAGAGAATACGTCTGTCGCCAAAGGCCAGGATTTCACTCCTCTGGTGGCTGCAATTACCTCACCTTTTGGAGGGCCGCAGGTTCGGGATTCAGGACTGGATCCTTCAAAACACGGATGCAAGTCTCCGGGGCTGGGGCGCAGTCACTCAAGGGGAAACCTCCCATGGAAGGTGGTCAAGTCTGGAAGCCGGCCTGCCGCTAAACATTCTGGAACTAAGAGCTGTATACAACGGTCTTCTCCAAGCGGCCCATCTTCTGAGAAATCAGGCCATTCAAGTACAGTCGGACAACGTAACGACTGTGGCTTACATAAACCGACAAGGCAGAACGAAGAGCAGAGCTGCAATGTCAGAGGTAACAAGAATCATCCTCTGGGCAGAAAAAAACGCGTTGGCGCTGTCAGCAATCTTCATTCCGGGAGTAGACAACTAGGAAGCGGACTTCCTCAGCAGACACGATCTCCATCCAGGGGAGTGGGGTCTCCACCCGGAGGTGTTCAAGGAGGTAACAGATCTTTGGGGCATACCCCAAATCGACATGATGGCCTCCTGTCTCAACAAGAAGCTTCGGCGGTATTGTTCCAGGTCGAGGGACCCGCAAGCAGTGGCGGTGGATGCCCTAGTAACTCCGTGGGTGTTCCAGTCGGTGTATGTGTTTCCTCCACTTCCACTAATTCCAAGAGTTCTCAAACTCATAAGGAGATCAGGAGTTCAGGCAATCCTCATTGCTCCGGACTGACCAAGAATGGCTTGGTACGCGGATCTTCTGTATCTACTGCTAGAAGAGCCGAGGCCTCTTCCTTTTCGGGAGGACCTGCTGCAGCAGGGGCCATTCGCCTATCAAGACTTACCATGGCTACGTTTGACGGCATGGAGGTTGAACGCCAGATACTAGGTCGGAAGGGCATTCCGAACAAGGTTATTCCTACCCTGATACAGGCTAGGAAAGGAGTAACGTCTAAACATTACCATCATATTTGGAAAAAATATGTGTCTTGGTGTGAGTCCAAGAAGTTTCCTACGATGGAGTTTCAACTGGGACGGTTTCTCCTCTGCCTGCAAGCAGCTGTGGATATGGGCCTGAGGTTAGGATCCATAAAGGTTCAGATTTCGGCCCTATCCATTTTCTTCCAGAAACAGTTGGCTGCCCTCCCTGAGGTTCAGACTTTTTTGAAGGGAGTTCTGCACATCCAACCTCCCTTTGTACTACTGCGCCCTGGGATCTTACCGTGGTGTTGCAGTTCCTCCAGTCGGATTGGTTTGAACCTCTACAGGAGGTTGAGGTCAAGTTTCTCACGTGGATGGCTGTCACTTTGTTGGCCTTAGCTTCTGCTAGACGTGTGTCGAAATTGGGGGCTTTGTCATGTAAAAGCCCATACTTGATCTTCCATGAAGATAGAGCTGAGCTTCGGACACGTCAGCAGTTTCTTCCGAAGGTTGTGTCAGCATTTCATATCAACCAACCTATTGTGGTGCCAGTTGCGACTGACTCCTCAATTTTATCAAAATCCTTAGATGTTGTAAGGGCTCTAAAAATCTATGTGAGGAAGACTGCTCGTCACAGAAAATCGGACTCTCTATTTGTTGTGTATGATCCCAAGAAAATTAGGTGTCCTGCTTCTAAGCAGACAATCTCTCGCTGGATCAGGTTCACTATCCAGCATGCGTATTCTACGGCAGCACCCGTGTTCTTCCTGGGCGGCTGCCCGGGGTGTCTCGGCATTAGAACTCTGCCAAGCAGCTACTTGGTCGTGGTCGAACACGTTTGCAAAGTTCTACAAGTTCGATACTTTGGCCTCTGAGTACCTTAAGTTTGGTCAATTGGTGCTGCAGGAGACTCAGCGCTCTCCCTCCCGTTCTGAGAGCTTTGGTACATCCCCATGGTACTAATATGGTCCCCAGCATCCTCTAGGACGTAAGAGAAAATAGGATTTTAATTACCTACCGGTAAATCATTTTCTCGTAGTCCGTAGAGGATGCTGGGCGCCCGCCCAGCGCTTCATTATCCTGCAGTGGTTATTTAGTTCAGTACTGCGTAGTTCTGGGTAAGTACTGTCTTGTTACTTGGTAAGTAATCATGTTCAGCCATTGCTGATGTTTCAAGATAGTTAGCTTGGGTTGCCTTGTGTGTGAGCTGGTGTGAATCTCGCCACTATCTGTGTAATCCTTCTCTCGAACATGTCCGTCTCCTCAGGCACAGTTTCTAGACTGGGTCTGGAAGGAGGGTCATAGAGGGAGGAGCCAGCCCACACTCTTAAACTCTTAAAGTGCCTATGGCTCCTAGTGGACCCGTCTTGTCCCCATGGTGGACCCCAGCATTCTCTACCGACTACGAGAAAAGGATTTACCGGTAGGTAATTAAAATCCTATTTTTATTTTTATACAAACAAGCTATGAAGTCGCCACCCACAGCCCAGGGATGGCGGCCATAGCCCCAGGCTTCATCCCTTGCCCTTGGGTGCCTGGAGGGGGGGAAACCTTTATTGGGGGTCGCCACTCCCACAAGCAACCCCAGCCAGGGGTGACTATTTGCTAGGGGGTAATGCCATGGCCGCAGAGACCAGTATAAATGTGTGCCCCGCCTGTGGCATTATCTCCTTGACTTGTGGAGCCCGGTGCTACGTCCTTTTCCCCCCATATTTTTTGAACTAGGACCGGTCCAAGAGCCTGTTGCTGGGATACTGGGAACCCCTACACAATGTTTCACCGGTATTTTAACAACCAGGCTCAAAGAGGCTCAAACAACCGTCTCAAAGAGCCCGGGGCTGGTTATGCTAAGGAGGGAGGACCCTACGCATTTTTTTTTTTTCATTTTTAACTATTTAAATACTTTACACATTGAAGCCCTGCACGGATCTCACTGATCAGGCCGGGATCCATTATGTCATGTCCAGCAGTGTTTTACTAGTCTCTCCCATAAAACACTGCCCGATAATACGAATTACATCGACATCTGTAAACTGGAATTGAAAACACATGGTAGTTTAGTAAATTACCATATTTTTTTCTCTCAAAAAGTTGCAAACTCAAACGCCCGATGTCAGCCAAGTTTGATCTCGGCTGAAATTGGCTGCATCACGAATGTTAGTAAATTTACCCCAGTGTCTTCACTTTACAGGTCAGCAGTACCTATGTTTAATAGTCCTTCAGTATCTCAAAGACAGCGAGATCTAACTTGCAGATCAGATATATCTTCTTGACTTTTAGCAGTCCTTGAGTATCTCGCAGGTAGTGAGATCCACCTCCAGATCTGCAATACTGTATCTCATTCATGTTTAACAGTCCTTCAGTATGGGTGTAGTACGGTATGCCGGCGGCCGGGCTCCCGGCGACCAGCATACCGGCGCCGGGAGGCCGACCGCCGGCATACCGACAGTGTGGCGAGCGCTAAGGAGCCCCTTGCGGGCTCGCTGCGCTCGCCACGCTGCGGGCGCGGTGGCGCGCTACGCGCACAACGCTATTTATTCTCCCTCTAGGGAGAATAGCTGTCGGTATGCCGGGTGTCGGGATCCCGGCGCCGGTATACTGTGCGCCGGGATCCCGACATTCGGCATACTGAAGACCACACCTTCAGTATCCTGCAGGCAGTACGATAGATCATCAGGCAATTTTACCCTTCTGTATATGCACAGGAACATATACAGCTGTAGTGCATTATTAGGCTGTTACATGATCAAGAAACTAAAAACATGAATACAGGAGAATGGAGAATAGTGGTGCACATACACTCTGCCAGTACACCTATACTTTGCCAGTGTCCAGGGACTCTGTAAACCAGCTTTTACATAAGCTGAATAAAGTGGAAAATTCCATTTCTACTACCACAATAACATTTCCTGGAGCTCAAAACACAAGACAAAAACATAGCACCCGTGTACAGTATGTAATGTATGTACAATATTTAATACTCAAGTAATTCTAATGTGTATACATTGTAAATGACATTTATATAACCTGTCATTTTCACTTCAACGTTAATTGTTAAAATTAGTTTATTGTAAAGAATAATGCACATCGTATTATCCATATAATAATTTGTTAAGACCTGTACCGTCTCCTGACATACACGCACTGTGGGAGCCAGGACAGACCTAGTGTCGGAGAAGAGGAGGAGAGCACCCGTCATGCTGCCGGGAATGGGGGTAAGTATGTGGGCAGGATGTGGGAGGGATGGAGTTCAGGTGACGGAGCAGGGAGGCGAGATGGGACAGATTGATGGGCAGAGGAGCAGATAGAGAGAGGATTGCATGAGTGGGGATCGACTGATGTCACCCCAGTGGTGCAAGTATACTGGTACGCTTGGGTACGGAGTACACTTAAGAATTTGGCAGCAGGTACGCAGTACCACTCACTGCACACTTTGCACCCGTGACTGCCCGATTACCGCAATTATAATACACTGCCAAGCAACAAGACCATGGTGTTTGGCAGCATGACAGCACTTCTCCCTTTGTCAGGGCTACGGGGAGCGCAACGGGGACGCCATGAGATCACATCACACTTCCCCTCCTGGTGTCCGCGGCTGGTGCGAAGAGAGGAGCATGGGGACTGGGCTGGGGGCCTTTTCCCGTAGTGTCCAGCTGTTTCCCTTCACTTGGCTCGAGGGACGCATCAGCACTGAGCAGCTTTTAGTCTTCACAGGCTGGGCTGCTGGGCCTCTCTCTGGCTTCACTCTGTGGGGTCATTCATTTTTGAATATAATGTGGACACTAATATATATTTTTATTATTATGGGGCATTACTATATATTTCTATTGTAATGTGGAAACAGTAGCGGATCTTGCCACGGGCAAGCAGGACTTTTGCCCGGGGCGCCGCCTTCCGGAGGGCGCTGGCGCCTTCCGGAGGGCGCCGCACCATGGCAAGATCCGCCACTGCTGCCCGCTGTGTCCCCCGTCCGCGCCCGCTGCCGTCCCCGTCCGCCTCCTGTGAATGGAACTAGACGCTATGCGTCTAGTTTCCCTTCGTGGAGAGTAACTTTGCTGAGCAGTGCGCGATGACGTCATCGCGCACCGCACAGCAAAGGTCCTCTCCACGAAGGGAACTAGACGCATAGCGTCTAGTTTCCCTTCGTGGAGAGGACCTTTTGCTGTGCGGTGCGCGATGACGTCATCGCGCACCGCTCAGCATTCAAGCGGCGCTAGCAATGTACAGGGGGCGTAACTGACCACGCCCCCTGTATTAGGCCACGCCCTTTTCCTGCCCGGGGCGCAGAGCGCCCTTGAACCGGCCCTGTGTGGAAACTACTATATATTTCTATTATACCAGGGGCACTACTACAGTATATATTCCTGTTATAATAGAGGGAATACGCTATATTAAATTGGAGGCATTACTATATATATTTATTATACTGGGGCATTACTATATATATGTATACTAGCTGACTACCCGTGCTTCGCTATGGAATGTCAAGCATTTCTGCACGTATAACTTTAATTTTGAAGGACTTACTGGTAAACTAAGACCACCCATCCCCCAGCAAGGCAGCTGCCAGCAGCACCCGGAGGGAGCAGCTCAGAGACGGAGGGGACGCCCGCTGCTGGGAACCTCCCCAAGTTGGGCACAGCAGCCAGCGCAGAGTACACCGGCAGGGAGACATCTGCGTTACCCAGGAGCGGTGCCGCTGTGCCCCCCCCCCCGGTGTCAGTGGCCTGTATAGTGATAGTAGTAGTTATAGCGGAGACGGCTGTGCCGGGGGGTGGTCACAGGGAGCAGCGATCATGATGCAATTTATCATCACTGCCGCTGTGTAGCGGAGGACGGAGCCGCATCGCACTGCTGCAGATCAGTTGGCGGAAAGCGAGTTGCGAAGTGGAGGGAGGATGTTAAACGTGGAGAGCCTGGACCGGGTGGATCTGTGTGAGAGTCTGTTGACATGGATAAGTGTGGAAGCAGCAGCAGCAGCAGGACTGCCCCATCCCCCACCCCCAGGCCCTGCACACACTGCCGACTGCTGTCATTGTTTCATCACCCGAGCCGGGTGTAGTCTACGTGGGAGCTGTTCCCCCAGGGGTCACTATGTAACGGGCCTCTGGGCTATATACTTGTCAGTTTGATGCTTATAGCTCCAGCATAATGTGACACTAATGTCGGTCATTTTGGAAATTTTATTTTTCACCCCTTCTCACCATGCTGGTGGGGGCTGAACTTGGACTAAAAACGGCATCGGGCGTGTCACTATTCATCTCCGCGACCCTGAAAACTATGGATTTTTACATGTCACCCCCTTCCCACCCCTTCCCCTAGGGGTGCTTTTGTGTCTTACTCCCACAGTATTTCTTTCCAGATTGTAAGTCATTTGTGTACCAAGTTTAGTGTAAATTGCTCCAGGCATTCCAGAGTTATGCTGGAACATAAACACATACATACATACATACATACATACATGTTTATATATATATATAGAGAGAGAGAGAGAGAGAGAGAGAGAGATTATACTGGGGGTATCACTATATATTTCTATTGTAATGTGGGACATTACTATATACTAGGTGATTCATCGCGCCCTACGGGCGCTCTTCTCCCGTCGTAAGGGGCTACGCCCCCTTAACCCTTACACACCCTTGTGGCATGCAATATTGTTATTATATGGAGTATTACATCCAATCATAATTGTGTGAGTGGTTAAATATTGCACGGACAAAGGGCATGCAATGGTTAGTACAGTGAGTTTGGAGGGTGGATGTGGTGTGGGGAGTGTATGAGTTGGTGTAGGGGTGAGGGGTTATGAGGTGTTGGAGTTGTATGTGTGTGTTTGTGACAGTTGTTGTAAGGTGGCATAGGTGTGGGTTTTCTGTAGAGTGTTGTGTGTAATATATTGTGTTGTGTGGTGTGTGGATGGGAGTTTGTGGTGGGGAGCAGGAATTGGCATGTGGGCGGGTGGTAATGATAGTTGAAATGTTGTGGTCTACTAGGTGGGGTGATGGTTTGTCATAATTCATGGGGTGTATAGAGAGGGAGGTGGGTGTGTATTGGAAGTAGTGTGGTGTTGTGCAGGGTTGTGTCGGCTGTGTAAGGGAATGGGGGTGTTGGAGTGTTATGTTGTAGTGGCGAGTTGGTGTGTGTGTGGGGTTAATAAAAAGAGTAGGGTTGTGATGTATGTTGGCTGTGGAATAGAGTGGGGGTGAGTGTCTGGCTCTGTATGTATTGTTGTAGGGGTGAGGTATGGGAGTAGTGGTAGGAATTAGAAAGTAGGTTGAACAGCAGTAGGGTCTTAGTAGTAATGAGTTGTTGGTGAGGGGGTGTTGTGATTGGGTGTGTGTAGGGTGTGGAAAGTAGTGGATTTTGTTGACTGGTGGTAGGGTGTGTGAAGTAGAATGTGTGGAGTGTGCGTAGAAATCCGTCTGTAGTGCATGTGTGTGTTTGTAGGGTAGAGGAGTAGTGTTGTAGGGTAGTAATAATCAGTGTTGAGGGTCATAGTGTGTATTTGGTAGGTGTTGTATGTATTGCATGGTGGATTGTGGTGGGGGGTGAAGGAACAATGTGTGGACTGTAGTTTGTTGTGCAAGGGGTACATGGATTGTGTTTGGTGTATAAATGTGGTGTGTTTGGGGGCCACAGGTGAGTCAGTTTGGGGGGAGGATGTGGTGTGGTCAGTGTATAAATTGGTGTAGGGGTGAGGGCTGGGTGAGGTTATAGGAGGTGTGATAGTTGTAGGAGTTGTATGTGTGTGTTGTAGGATGAGTTTGTTGTAAGGTGGCATGGCTGTGTGTTGTATGTTTTGTGAGCTTTGTGTAGGGTATTGCGGTGTGAGTGTGGAAGTGTGAGGGGGGGGGACATGAATTTTGCATGTTCTTGGTTGTGTGTCGGACGGGTCCATTTTGGGCAGATTGTTGTGTTAATGGGTTGACAGAATGCATGGGCAGTATAGAGAGGGAGGTGGGTGTGTAGTAGGTGAAGTGTGGTGGTGTGCAGGATTGTGGAGGGTCTGGAAGGTACTGTAGGTGTTGCCGTGTAATTGTAGAGGGGTAAGTGGTTGTGTGTGTGGGTAAGTTAACAGTGTTGGGTAGTGATGTATGGTGTTTGCGTAGTACAGGCAGCTTCCCCACCATGCCGTGACAGACAGGGGTAACAGAGTGGTGTGCAACCCCCCCCCCCCATGTTTTGGTTTGCAGGTGTGCTGCGGACACACAGTGATGTAATGATGGGGTCCACAGTTAAGGTTCCAGGGCTCCCCACTACCCCTGTACAAAGTGTATAATAGAGGGGACTCCGTTCCACACTGTACCGGGAGGCCCCATCATCAGAATGTCGGGACACTGTGGACGTCCACATTACCGTCACCCGCAGCTGCCTGGGTGGGGGAGACTGGGCTGTTGGCACTGTAGTCCCCAGCGGCAGGTATAAAAAAAATGTGTCTCCCATGGCAGCAGTATCCTGCGGCACCCCCACCCTGGCAAGAGGCACACAATAATAGATGGGCATCCCCCCCAATAATATAAGCCCATCCCGCTCACCCAATATCAGTCATCTTCCCCCCTTTATCAGTCCACTTCTCCCCCTTCCAGCACAATAGCAGCCGTCAAGTTATCTCCCCCCCCCCCCCTCCACCCTCCACCAATATCATCCTTCCTCCCAAGGTGTGTAAGGGGGGGGGGGGGGAGCGCTGCTGCTGGCTCCTATATAGTCCACATATATTCTTATGTGGCTGATGATGGGGAGGGGGGATGGGGGGGTGTTTAAAGGATTGTGCTGGGTGATGGCGGAGTGGCGAAAGGGCTGGCGGCCGCAGGCAGACAGATGCGGGTGACGGGGCTCACGGAGGTGGAGCTGGCGTGGTAGTGAGGGAGGCTTGCGGTCTGTTGTGGGCATCCTCCGTGAAACAGGGTGTGCAGCGGTAGTGGAGAGGGGGCGAGCGCTCTGTGCGCTCCTGACGTCCGCCGGAAGACAGCTGCGGGTGACGGGGCTGGTGAAGGGCGGAGGGAGCTGCTGTGGTAGGCTGGCTGTCGGGTGTTGTCCGCCTCCGTGAATGGGAGCTGGCGTGGTAGTGAGGTAGCCTGGGTGTCCGGTGTGGTCCGCCTCCGTGAGTCTGTGTGCAGCAGTAGTGGGGAGCGGTGTGTGAGGGCTTGGTGTTAGACGTGAATGTGTGGCCGCGGCAGCACTCTTACAGATGGTGGGGGCAGGCGGCGGGCTCGGTTGCGGCTGTGTGTCCCGCCGTGGTGGGTAAGGTGGGTGTGGGTGGACTGGTGTGGGGTGAGGGTGTCTGGGTCTCCATGCTTACCTGGCAGTCTGGGGCGTCAGTGCACTGCTGGCTTGTGGCAGGGAATGGTGTGTGTGGCTGCTGGTCCCTTCTGCTAGTGGTGTGTGCTGTGCTGACACTGGGACAGGCCAGGAGCTGCTAAGTCCGCCCAGGTCTGGTCTGTGACTCCACCCAGCGTTAGAAATGCAGGCACAGAGTCACAGGGCTAATATATAGGAGATGTCTATTATTATGGGGCATTACTATATAATTCTATTGTAATGTGGACACTACTATATATTTCTATTTTTATGAGGGCATTACTATATATTTCTTCATACCCAGCCATAATTGCAAATCTGCCGCTGCAAATTCCTCTCCTTCATGAGACATGTACCTGTTTGAGATGCAGCTGAATTGCAACTGGAGGCACAGGGTTAAGGCACCCGCAACTCAGACCCCAGGTGGCTATGTTTACGACTTTTCACTGGCCATTTTAGCTGCAACTTGGAAGTGCACCTCCACAGTATACCCTTATTGTGCTTTTCATCTGACTGCACACTGCGGCTACATGTCCATTCCAGCTCCCCGCTCGGACCTCTAGTCATATACAGTTGCATGTCAACTGGAGACAGCTTTTTGGAAGTATGTTTCCTGGCTCCCCGAAGCTCTGAAGAGTATTGCTGCTTAAACTGTGCATGCTCCGTTGCATATCCCAGGCATGCAGAGTGTGTTGGAGTAGGAGAGATTGAGAGGAAGAACTCCACACAGCAGACTCGTACGCAGAGCACATGTAGGCAGGTACATCTCAACCTAGTTGAGTTAGCAGGTTCAGCCAGTGCCGTGTAGGGGAGGAGACACAGAGGAGGAGCTGAAGGCAACGGGAAAACGTGTAAACAGCAGGCTGAGAACAGATTCGGGGGCATACATTTTCACACAAATGTCGAAGGTGCACTGTAACAGGAGGTATCAGTGACATCTACTACGTTAGATGCAGTATAAATTGTCTGCTACTAGATTTTTCCATAATAAAAGGAAAACTTTGGAGCATGACTTAATTAGATGATGAATGTGCTCCACAGTTTCTTAACACATACACATATACAGGGAGGGCCAGGACCTGATGCTGCAAACTTTGTAACATGACCTAATTGGATGATGAATGTGCCCCACAGTATCTTAACACACACACATATACAGGGAGGACCAGAGCCAGATGCTCAGAGACAGACACACACACACACACACACACACACACACACACACACACACACACACACACACACACACACACACACACACACACACACACACACACACACACACACACACACACACACACACACACACACACACACTTAGAGTCACCCCTTCCTAATAGTATTCCGCGAGTCTGAGATCAGACCCTGGAATCCTGGAGGATACAGTAGGTTCTACATGATGTCTGCAGTGCACTCTGCTCTGCAGCAGGACTGGAAAACCCTGCCCCTGCTCATTTAGCCCCGCCCACCAGATGGACCTCTTCTCTCCCCTCCAGCTACACATCTGCAGGCAGAAGAAGGGCGTTGGGTATGCTTGATCCCGGCCGCTAGAATGAAGGCAGTAGGGCGAGCGCTATGAAGCCCCTTGCGGGCTCAGTGGCTCGCTGCGCATGCCACAGGTTCTATTCCAACTCTATGGGTGTCGTGGACACCTAAGAGTGGAAATAGCCCTCGGGCCCCTACTGGCATTCTGGCGGCCGGGATCCCGTTTGCTGGGAACATAACTACATCCCGAAGAAGGGACAGAATGTTGCCAGCCAGGTATCCTGCATTACAGGCTCGACTGTGCCCACATAGGTAAGATGGCGGAGCTACGTGGCATTGGGGTCACTGGGAAATACCCCAACCGCCTGCCCAGCCAGTCCGACCCTGCGTGTAAGCAAAGATAATTGTTACTCTTTCCATAAACCTGGTGCATCTGCTAGGGATGTACATCTTGGTGCATCGTGGTATGCGTTCAGCTGGATATATTCATGCAAGACGCTTTTTAATCCATCCTTTGTTTTACTGCTTTCCTTTGAGGTGCATATTATTACGCACAGATAAAAGACAAATTACTGTGATGCAATGTGACTTTTTTTATATTACAATTTCAGCTAGACTGTTTGGGATGCAGTTAAAATACTGGCTGTCGGGATCCCGGTGTTCAGGAGACTGACGCCGGAATCCCGACAGCCGGTGAAATACCGCCTGGCAGTATCCCGACCTCCTCAGGGTACTCCCACTCGGTTGGTGGGTTTACAACGGGCCTGAAGCGTTACGAGCGCGGCGAGCCCATGAGGGGACTTGATTCCGGGATTCCGACGGACAGGATGCTGCTGTCGGTGTACTGACAGCCCTCATCCCGTCTGACGGTAAAACATACCAGTTCCGTCTGATTATTCAGAAATGTAAAGATAGTTATTGCTGTGTGCACCAAGTGTAGAATATTATAGAATATTAAGTTAACTAATAACCTAATTTGTTTTTCAGTTATGCCACAGTTTAATAATTTGTTCCCGCTCATATTGGTTATAGGAGTTTTGCGCTTATCCTAAATGGGGAAGAACTAAGAATTTATAGAGAATTCAGTTGAGAGCAGGGTTTGCTGCGTGGGATATAGCTCTGGGTTTCAAGGGGGTCATTCCGAGTTGATCGCTCGCTATCAGTTTTTAGCAGCCGTGCAAACGCATAGTCGCCGCCCACGGGGGAGTGTATTTTTGCTTTGCAGGAGTGAGAACGCCTGTGCAGCAGAGCACCTGCAAACACATTTTGTGCAAAACAAAACCAGCCCTGTAGTTACTTATCCTGTGCGATGATTGCTGTGACGAGTGACACGGTAATGACATCAGATACCCGCCCAGCAAACGCCCGGCCATGCCTGTGTTTTTCCAAACACTTCCAGAAAACGGTCAGTTGACACCCATAAACGCCAACTTTCTGTCAATCTCCGTGCATTCGGATGTGCGATTGGAATCATCGCTAGAACCAGTGCAAAACCACAATGGACTTCGTACCCGTACGATGTGCGTGCACATTGCGGTGCATGCGCAGATTGGACGTTTTTTCACTGATCGCTACGCAGCGAACAACAGCAGCTAGCGATCAACTCGGAATGACCCCCCAAGCCCGAAGATGTTCAATAAAACTGCCTTTTCCCTTCGCGATAAACGAGGGGTTAACATGCGCTAACCCATTTATTTCAGATAAAATGTGGAATCCAAGGGTTTGCCCATGTGTTAACCTCTATCATGGTCCATTTTTCTCTGACTTTTTCTCGCAGCTCCTGAAGCAGAGAGGAGAATTCTCCCTCTGTTGCTTAATGCGCAGGGTAATCCCCGCTAATTGAATCAGTGGCCGTGGGTAATTAGCCATGGGGTAATTGGATTCACCCCTTAGTACTGCACAACATAGATAGTGCTTCATTATTAATATAGACACAGGGTTGAGTAGACACTAATTTCAGCCTTGTTCATGTGAATAGCTTAAAACAGTTTCAGAAAAGACAAATACTAGTGTAAGTGCATTTATTCATGTGAAAGCAATAGAGAGTTATACTGGCACAGTGATGTCTACAAAAGCCATAGTACTGTACTATAAATATGGAGGTCATGTAAATAGAATCCTTTCATAATCCTTTGTCTGTTTCTATATTATATAATTTGTGCATACAAAACCAGCATAGGTTTGAAGAATTATAATTGATATTAAAATGCATTTTGAGTCTCTGTATAAATAAATGTTAATGATTTTATAAGCCACTATTTTGTTTTTTGAAAGTAAAATTTTATTGAAAGGAAGAGATACAATACAGAAATTTTGCAACATTAGCCTGAAACAGGGATCCATGGCCCTCATTCCGAGTTGTTCGCTCGCAAGGCGATTTTAGCAGAGTTACACACGCTAAGCCGCCGCCTACTGGGAGTGAATCTTAGCTTCTTAAATTTGCGAACGATGTATTCGCAATATTGCGATTACAAACTACTTAGCAGTTTCAGAGTAGCTTCAGACTTACTCGGCATCTGCGATCAGTTCAGTGCTTGTCGTTCCTGGTTTGACGTCACAAACACACCCAGCGTTCGCCCAGACACTCCTCCGTTTCTCCAGCCACTCCTGCGTTTTTTCCGGAAACGGTAGCGTTTTCATCCACACGCCCATAAAACGCCGTGTTTCCGCCCAGTAACACCCATTTCCTGTCAATCACATTACGTTCGCCGGAGCGAAGAAAAAGCCGTGAGTAAAAAAACTATCTTCATAGCAAAATTACTTGGCGCAGTCGCAGTGCGAACATTGCGCATGCGTACTAAGCAGAAAAACGCTGCGATGCGAAGAAAATTACCGAGCGAACGACTCGGAATGAGGGCCCATGTACATTGTCAGACATTTAGAAAAATACATTGTTTGAAAAAATTATGCCTGATACGGAAGCATTTCTAAAAGCATATCCGTAGGTAGACAGTAAAACAGTCTCATTGCAATTTTAATGATGAACAGAGTATGAACTAAGAAGAAGAGAGAAAAAGAAGGGAAGAGGATAGTGAGAAGATGGGAAAGAAGTAGGTAAGAGGAGCAGAAAGCTCCTCAACTGGTCAAATTCCTAGTTATTAAACTAAAGAACTCAGTTTTGGCATTATTAAAGCTAGTGTATAAGAGAAATAATGGGCCATTCAGTTAAAGATGGGGGGGCTCGAAAGAAGGAAGTCCATGGCTCCCGGACTTTGATAAATCTTTTTGAGGATCCCTTTAATATGCTAGTAATATGTTCCATAGAGTGAATGTGCCAAATTTTTCCTATAATTTCTCCCATGGTAGACACCTCCGTAGATTTCTTGCCGATGCTATGACACACCTAACAGCCAGGACTGTATGGGTGAGTCATTTATTTTGACATTGAGAAGCCTCAGGGACAGACACAGCACGGAGAAAATATTTAGGGCATAGAGGAATCTGAATATCTAAAAGAGAATTGGTCAAAGACCCTAGTTCTTTCCATAAAGGAAATAATTTTGGGCAACCCCACCAAATATGTGTAAATGTTCCGTTCGATATTTTGCAACTCTAACATAAGGGAGATTATAAGCCACTATTTGTTGTTGACCTACAGCCATCAGTCTTGCAGTAGCTTAAATGTAGACTCAGTAGTGTTCACTAGAAAGATGCAATTCTAGAACCTGAACAAAACAAGACAAGAAGTTCATAATAAAATAATTTTGACTGGCTCTTATCGGTGGCTATGTCCCCCAGAATTTTAATATTCTTTGCTACAACATATATCACTTAAAAATTAAAATGATGTCAGACCAGCTGTCCATAAGTTCATTACAATGAACGTATGTGAATGGATAGTCTTCTCAAACAGGACTGCAGTGTGCTCTATTTCCTTCCTCTGCGGACAGGATGGATCTACAGTGGCTGTGTAAAGGCAAGTAATGGAAAGTGTAAGAGACGTGGGGGTGTTCTTAAGAGCATGTAAGTGGCAGGTGGAGGAGTTCTGGAGGTCATATGAGGAGGGTTGAGGAGCAAGTGACATCTGGCATTCATATGGTGGAAGTGTGAGAGACATTGGGCATGTAAGGGGCATATGTGGGAGGTGTGGTGGCATATGGGGAGGTCTGTTAGTCATGTTGGGAGGACTGTGGGACATGGTAATGGAGGGGTGTCCAAACTTTTTGCAAAGAGGGCCAGATTTGGTGAGGTGAAAATGTGTGGGGGCTGACCAGATACATAAATGCTCCTAGCAGTGCTGCCAGATACACAAATGCTCCCACAGTGCTGCCAGTTACACATTATATGCCCCCAGCAGTGCTGGCAGATACACATTGGAGAACTATTTACAAGAGAAAATGTTTTAGCCCAGAACACCTATGAGGGGGTGAAGCACTGAACTTATTGAGACCGCTGATCACCACGCACTGCTGCGGAGCTGCAGTAAAGATGACCACCGTGATGATCCTCCCTGGTGTCTCCTTTTATAGATTCATACACACAGGAGGGCTGGGTTTGTCTCGGTGGGAGAGGCAACCCCAGCCCTCCTGTCTCACCAGATCATCAGCAGACCAGCCTATAGTCTGCACGCAGAGGAGGAGAAGATAGCGTCAGTCACTGTGTAGAACGGCTGACAGCAACGGGCGGGGAGTGTCAGTGCGGCGGGGTGCAGTGGCCCGCAAAGGCATAGTGCCTGAGAGACAGCGGGCTGCGGGGCTGAGTGTCAGCGCAGCGGGGTGCGGCGAACAGTAATAAACAAGCAGGGCATGCTGCGGGCCGGTGGAAATGTGAGCACGGGCCGCAATTGGCCCCCGGGCCGGACTTTGGACATGCCTGTGGTAATGTATGGGAGGCATGTGATCAGGTCTGATGGGCATGTGGTGAGGTGTGAGGGGCATGTGGGTAGGTTTGGGTGGCACGTAGGTAGGACTGATGAGAATGTCAAGAGGTGTGTATGGCATGTTGGCAAGTCTGAGTGGCATGTGGGTAAGTTTTGAAATACATGCAGATATTTTGGAGCAGGTAAGGGGCACACGTGGGCATTTTGGGATGCGTGTGTGCTCTTTTGGACATTGGATGTCTGCAATTGTAGCCCTTGAAGTATATAAAGTTGCCTGTCTGCCAATCCCCGCAATAAACCATCAACCTATTCATATAGTTTTTTTTAAAGATTTTTTTAACAAAATTCTTTTAAATATAATTTATCACAAATACAATTTGTGGTTCAAATTATGCTATTGGTAACCTGTATTTTTGTGTATGAGATATTTTGTATTTTCACAAAAGTGTATTAATGTTGATACTATGCATCATAACTCCACGTATCGCTTATCCGGACATTTGTGTCCTTGTAGTGCACCCAAGACATCTCAGAAACACTATTAATTGTAGCGCCTGTGTCAATGGAAAGAGCAAAAAAAAGGGTAATTTAAATCCGCACTACAATGTCCAGAAAAGAGTATATGCTCATTTTTAATAAAGTAACTTTTTTTATATTAATTTGGACTCCTTTGGCTGTTATCTTCTAGGGGCATAATGTATATGGTTTTATGAGCGCTTCTATTTATTTTTTTCTACCCAAGACATCTCACTTGGTACTTTCATGGGTAGTATAAACGATCTTTGGAACTGATGGTCTTGTGGACATCTTGTTCTTTTGTCTATATTGTATCTTGTACTTTGTATCTTCCCAAATTGTAATCATATCTCCACATATTGCTTTTCCCTTCCCATTGCAATCTATGGGTGGTATTCAAATGATATATCATGCCCCTAATCTCCTTTCTAAAGTGATTCTCGTTATTGCGTATATTGCGACCATAGTACTCAGGTTTAGCTGCATAAAGGGTTAGGGCTGAAATGATGATACCACGCTCGTCAGCAGAAACAGAACGGGTGTGGAAGGGAGTGAAAAGAATTGAATACCGCCCTCTATATTGCACCCATGATGACTGCCTCGCCTGGTACTTCCAGGTACAGTAGGATGATGTTGTGCGGATGATGTAGTGTCTTTTGTACTGTGTATGTCATATTTTGTAAAAAATATACCATACCTTACACAAGACACTGTTAAAACTCTAATCCACGCTCTCATTATCTCCCGCATTGATTATTGCAATAGTCTCCTAACTGGTCTTCCCAAAACGAGACTCTCACCACTACAATCCATTCTGAATGCAGCGGCGAGGCTTATCTTCCTCGCTAGACGTTCATCGTCTGCAGATCCACTCTGTCAGTCCCTCCATTGGTTACCTGTACTCTACCGCATTCAATATAAAATACTTTTACTCACACACAAGGCCATTAACCAAACTACACCAACGTACATCACTTCGCTTATCACAAAATATCTCCCAACCCGACCTCTTCGCTCTTCACAAGACCTGCGTCTCTCATCCACACTCATTACTCGCTCCCACTCACGACTGCAGGACTTTCATCGGGCTGCACCCACTCTGTGGAATGCCCTACCACGCACAATAAGACTCTCCTCTAGTCTCCAAACCTTCAAGCGTTCCCTCAAAACTCACCTCTTTAGGCAAGCGTATCAAATTCCAGAACCGCCCACATAACTTTCATAAACCTTCCTATCAAATTACATCCACTCTGTACAGTCCACACATATCCTCACATGTCTGTTCATTCTATGCAATAGATAGCACCTTTCCTTGTGTACATATGCCTATTTCCCTATAGATTGTAAGCTTGCGAGCAGGGCCTTCCTACCTCTATGACTGTTATCACCCAGTTTGTTATTGTTATTTCAAATTGTAAAGCGCAACGGAATTTGCTGCGCTATATAAGAAACTGTTAATAAATAAATAAATAAATAAATTTTGTATTTGCCACCTGTAACAATTGTAATGAACCCAAGATGGCTGCCTCTTTCGTAAATATGGTTCTTTGCTAATGTAAAGCACGTTGAGTCCTATTGGAGAAAAAATGCTATATTAATACATTATTATTATTATTATTATTAGCAGCAGAACAGTATTTTATGATATAAATAAATGCATTTGCATTGAAATTGTAAAGACACAAGTAAAATTATCAATTTGCATAGATCACGGTATTTTTCAAATTATATGAGTTGGTTAGAGAAATAACTGTGTCCCAAGAAAGAGCAAAATTCTGAATGAAGCCTCTCTCTACCACTTACTGTTATGAAAAAGGTCATAATTATAATTGTTTGCCTGAAGGCCAAGTCTAACCCAAGTGAACTCTCATTTCGGGAAATCATCTAAGGACAACATAATTACTAAATGCTGTGGGAGCAATAATATCTTATATTGTCAGAACACTTGTTAGGAAAAGAACGCTTTCTAACTTGCATGAGAACATTAATCATAAAATCATGTATTTTGGTATAGTCTATTTTTTTTGTGGGACCGAAAACCAGAGCTTTTGTCTTTATCACTTTTTCATAGATAGAAAACTTAAGGTGTGTACACACGGTAAGATATTTTCTTCCGATTCTGACTATATAGTCAGAATCGGAAGAAAATATAGTGCAGATCGCAAGGTGACAGTCACCTTGCGATCCCGATCCGATGCCGATGCGCGGCCCCGCGCGGTCGGCATCGGAAGAAAAAATAGGCTGTGCAGGCAAGTCAATCCTGACTATCTCTATAGAAGAGATAGTCAGGATTGAAATCGCACATAGCCAGCATCGCAAGCACAGTTATTATGTGCTTGCGATACTGGCTAAGTGCCGACCCGGCCCCCTGTCGCACGGTGAGAATCGGATAAGTCCGAATCTCACCGTGTGTATGCACCTTTAGTTTTACACTTAGGGGGTCATTCCGAGTTGATCGCTCGCTAGCAGTTTTTAGCAGCCATGCCAACGCTATGCTGCCGCCCACTGGGGAGTGTATTTTAGCTTTGCAGAAGTGCGAACGCCTGTGCAGAGCACCTGCAAAATCTTTTTGTGCAAAACAAGACCAGGACTGTAGTTACTCTTCGTGTGCGTTGATTCTAACGACGGAGGGACGGCTTTTGACGTCACACACCCACCCAGCGGTCACACACCCACCCAACGAACGCCCAGCCACGCCTGCGTTTTTTCTGCCACGCCTGCGTTTTTCTAAGCACTCCCTGAAAACAGTCAGTTGATACCCAGAAACGCCCTCTTTCTGTCAATCACCTTGCGGCTGTCTGTGCGATTGGAATTGTCGCTATAACCAGTGCAAAACGACAATGGACTTTGTACCCGTACGACGCGCGTGTGCATTGCGCGTCGACCCCCTATGTGCTTTGACTGGGTCATTAAAAAACATTTGCAAAAGCACAGTGTATTTCTATTGATTCTAATTGACTAGTTAATTCAGATTTGCTAACTGTCCGTCTAGCGTGCTCATAGATGTACAAGCTCATCCTAATGTTTGGAGCTACCATCGGAAACCAGTCTGACGCTACTTTTGCAACTAGAAAATCAATGATGAAAGCAGTGGAATAATCATTTGGAATTATATTAGTATAATATTATACATATTATCCATATAACCAGGAATTGTTGGGGAAATCTGTGCGCTCCGCCAGGAAACAGAAAACCTCTCCTTATTTGCCCCTCTTCTACCCCTTCATTTGTTTCAGTTATCTCGTTCTATAAAAAAAAGTTGTGTTCTAGTAATTTTGTGCCAAAATAGGTACATCATTCTCAGGGGGATCCGGTCTGAAGATCGACACTCTCTAGGTCGAAAATGTTTAGGTCGACCACTATAGGTCGACAGTCACTAGGTCGACAGGGTTGGAAGGGCGACATGTGCTAGGTCGACAGGTAAAAAGGTCGACATGAGTTTTTCACATTTTTTTTCTTTTTTTGAACTTTTTCATACTTAACGATCCACGGGGACTACGATTGGAACGGTAATCTGTGCCGAGCGAAGCGGTAGCGGAACGAGGCACCTTGCCAGAAGCATGGTGAGCGAAGCGAGTCATGCGAGGTGACACGGTGCACTAATTGGGGTTCCCGGTCACTTTACGAAGAAAACGACACACAAAAAAAAAACCTCATGTCGACCTTTTGACCTAGCACATGTCGACCTAGAAACCCTGTCGACCTAGTGACTGTCGACCTATAGTGGTCGACCTAAACATTGTCGACCTAGACAGTGTCGATCTAATGATCCACACCCATTCTCAGGTCTCTCACTTCGATCAGTTCAGTACGGTTATACTTATTCAGGGGGGTTTTCCCCTCTTTTGGACAGTGATGGTTCAAGATAGAAGTATATAAGATTTAAGGGATCTATTAATGAAGCAGTGAAAAGTGTGGAGAATTGAGCCAGTGGAGAAGTTGCCCATGGCAACCAATCAGAATTGAAGTAACATTTATCATTTGCATAATATACAGTTGTACAGAGCAGCTGATTGGTTGCCATGGGCAACTTCTCCACAGACTCACTACTCCACTCTTTTCACTGCTTCATGAATAGATTCCTTATTCTCCATTTGGACAAAGACAGGTGAGGATAATTCCCCAAGTCCCCAGATCCCGGGGTGGACTCAAAAAGCCTCACAGGACAGCTGTCAATTGCGTTCCTTATAGGAGGGTTCTTACCATGACTGCTCCATCTTTTGACTGATACCCAGCTTCTAGCCTTGCTGCGTTCCTTGTCCCTTGACTCTGTCCCCAGCAGTTGGTGCCATAAATTTTTTTGTTTTCTTGCTCTCATTACTTAAGGCAGAGATGTGGCAGTACATAGCTGATTTTATATAGATTTTGACTTCAACCTGTGCTGTTGCTTGATATGCCTGTCCAGGAGTACTCCTATAATGAATAAAAGAGTGCAACCGTACTTTCACCACCTACAGGATAAACACCATTGAAGTCAGCCAGGGTTCTGAAAGCATGCAGTTTGGCATTACAGTGACATTGTGACTGCTGCGTAGAGGTTTTCTTTGCAGCAATCTAAAACACAATATAAACTTCTACTTACTCAGCTGACTTTGTGTTTGCCACAATAAAAAAGTATGACTGCTTCGCAGTGTCATTCAAAACATAGCTTATGTTTATAATTGACATCGAACTTTACAATTGTCCAGGATCTGGTTTCAACTGATAACATACCCTCCAACTGTACCTTTTTGGCAGGTACAGTACCTTTTTTTTATGGTCTGTACCGATTTTTGGCTCTCCAAACTTCCATTGAAAGTATAGGAAAAGGGCGTGGGTACGCCCCCTTTACCTGTGACCACGCCCCCTTTTCGGATTTGTACCGATTTTTACGTGTAAAATGTTGGATGGTATGTGATAACAAAGTGACAGCAAAGTAGGAATAGAGAAGCAGAGATGCATACGTGATAACACTATGGGGGTAATTCCAAGTTGATCGCAGCAGGAAATTTTTTAGCAGTTGGGCAAAACCATGGCCCTCATTCCGAGTTGTTCGCTCGCAAGCTGCTTTTAGCAGCTTTGCACACGCTAAGCCGCCGCCTACTGGGAGTGAATCTTAGCTTATCAAAATTGCGAACAAAAGATTCGCAATATTGCGAAAAGACTTCTCTGTGCAGTTTCTGAGTAGCTCGAGACTTACTCTTCCAGTGCGATCAGTTCAGTGCTTGTCGTTCCTGGTTTGACGTCACAAACACACCCAGCGTTCGCCCAGACACTCCTCCGTTTCTCCAGCCACTCCCGCGTTTTTCCCAGAAACGGTAGCGTTTTTTCAAACACTCCCATAAAACGGCCAGTTTCCGCCCAGAAACACCCACTTCCTGTCAATCACATTACGATCACCAGAACGAAGAAAAAACCTCGTAATGGCGTGAGTAAAATACCTAACTGCATAGCAAATTTACTTGGCGCAGTCGCACTGCGGACATTGCGCATGCGCATTAGCGACTAATCGCTCCGTTGCGGAAAAAAATAACGAGCGAACAACTCGGAATGACCACCCATGTGCACTGCAGGGGGGGCAGATATAACACTTGCAGAGAGAGTTAGATTTGGGTGGGTTATTTTGTTTCTGTGCAGGGTAAATACTGGCTGCTTTATTTTTACACTGCAATTTAGATTGCAGATTGAACTCACCACACCCAAATCTATCTCTCTATGCACATGTTATATCTGCCCCCCATGCAGTGCACATGGGGGGTCATTCCGAGTTGTTCGCTCGGTAAATTTCATCGCATCGCAGCGATTTTTTCGCTTAGTGCGCATGCGCAATGTTCGCACTGCGACTGCGCCAAGTAAATTTGCTATGCAGTTAGGAATTTTACTCACGGCTTTTTCATCGTTCAGGCGATCGTAATGTGATTGACAGGAAGTGGGTGTTTCTGGGCGGAAACAGGCCGTTTTATGGGCGTGTGAGAAAAAACGCTACCGTTTCTGGGAAAAACGCGGGAGTGGCTGGAGAAACGGAGGAGTGGCTGGGCGAACGCTGGGTGTGTTTGTGACGTCAAACCAGGAACGACAAGCTCTGAACTGATCGCAGATGCCGAGTAAGTCTGGAGCTACTCAGAAACTGCACAGAGATGTCTTTTCGCAATATTGCGAATCTTTCGTTCGCAATTTTACTATGCTAAGATTCACTCCCAGTAGGCGTAGGCTTAGCGTGTGCAAAGCTGCTAAAAACGGCTTGCGAGCGAACAACTCGGAATAACCCCCATGGTTTTGCCCAACTGCTAACAAAGGGGGTAATTCCAAGTTGATCGCAGCAGGAAATTTTTTAGCAGTTGGGCAAAACCATGTGCACTGCAGGGGGGGCAGATATAACATGTGCATAGAGAGATAGATTTGGGTGTGGTGAGTTCAATCTGCAATTTAAATTGCAGTGTAAAAATAAAGCAGCCAGTATTTACCCTGCACAGAAACAAAATAACCCACCCAAATCTAACTCTCTCTGCAAATGTTATATCTGCCCCCCCCCCCCTGCAGTGCACATGGTTTTGCCCAACTGCTAAAAAATTTCCTGCTGCGATCAACTTGGAATTACCCCCTATGACTTTTTAACAAAGACAAGTTCACAGTTTTGTATACACAAGTGATATAAATAATATACATGTACTAATAGTCTGTACAATTGTCTGGGCTTTTATGCTATGTACATTAGTGTACTGCTATAACATTTTTATAGATGTCATCGCTTTGTTGTTACGGATGTATGTTTATTCCATATGAAATGGGTTAGTGGTGTTCTGTGCTGTTGTCATGAATATTGATTCTGCCCATTAGAAGTCTGACTCCACAGGGGAGTATATTTATACCATGTACTTAGCTAAAGTAACAGTATGAGTTACCACTTACACAGACGTTAGGCCTACAGGCTCAACTCATGATCTTTTTACTTAATACACAAATAAATTTCTGCTGAAGGCGTCATTGCTTTCCCCACTAAATAAACGCAGATATGTTCCCTATCCTTTTTGTGTCATATGGTGCGTGTCGCTCAATTCCTGTGCTGCAGATTTTTCCCTCAAGTTTGCAAAATATATTAGATACTTCGAATTAGTATTGTTACAGCAAAGGAATTGGTAATCTGAGGAAAGTATAACAATGCATGGCGCAGGTCACTCATATGACATCTGTCTTCTGCTGTCTTACACAGACTGCTTACATTTTCCTCAATTTAGCTTTTTCCCTCACTTTTGTGTCATAATTTGCCTATAGTGTGCTAGGTATTTAGGGATATATATTGTATGCAGCAAACCAATTGGAATTAAGTTGCAGGTTAAGCATAACAATGCATGGCGCTTCCCACTTGTATTGGATGTCTTTTGCCTGTTTATTCAGGATTGTGTACTTTTTTTCTCAACTTTGCTACTTTTTCCTTCATTGTGCAACTTTTTTTTCTCAGTTCTGAGTATTTGGACCTGATTCAAAGATGGATGTAGGAGAGTAGACACTCGTGTGGCTGCGCAAGGCCCGTTCTGCACATGTGATGTCCCCCATAGTTCTGCCGCTCCCTGATTGACAGGTTGCGATGTTGGATCCCGTCAGTCTCTTCTATTTAAACGTCTCTTGCATGTTTCTCCTCAAAATCGGATGGAAATTCAAAGCTGCTTACAAGCGGCTTTGCATTTCTGTACATCTCTGATCTTAAGTTCGTTTATAGGGTACTAGGTAGGATTAGGTTTGGCGTGGCTAAGTAGCAAAGTCCATGGCACACTAAACAGGGCTATTTGGTGCAATTTGAGGATAGGTGTCTGCGGACACATCTGTATGCAATACCTCTAAGGACTGCTCTGTGTGAGAAGCAAACTACCTAAACTCCTTTCCTTTAATGACCATGGAAACTACAATATTATATAGGTAGCTTATCCACACGCGGTATTAATAATCCTATAATATATACCTGTAATTAGGATCTTATCAGAGAGAAAAATGTTTGAGGTAAGGTTAAATAGCTCAAGTTTTATCAACGTACCTGTTACATTTATGTTTGTGGATCATGCTAGCAGCTCTTTGATCTAAGGAACTTGTATTTTAGGTGTATTGTTCCCTTAAAAAGCAAACCTGTATTCCTGTGCCTTGCCTATCAATATAACTATAAGGGAGAGATGTATGGATTTTGTTATATCACAGCATACTTGGAAACTTTGATATTTATATACAAGCAGTAGATGCTTTACAATTTAACGTCAGCTACCTGGAGCTCCTTTCCATTGGAGTCTATTGGTAGCATGATGGAGCAAGCCCAGTTTGCTGGAGTGGCATACCCTCCCCCTCCCTACACACACACACACACACACACACACACACACACACACACACACACACACTCACTGGGAGTTCTCTTAGAAATTAAACTGAGCCGTCTCCTGGTTATGATGGTTTTCATCAAGCTACGTAGACAAACTAGTACTCTGGTGGGGTATCCGGACTATAGATCTACACTAAAATGGTCTACAGTCAATAGGTCTCCACTAATTGTCGACCTGAATGATGTCGTCAGGGTTAAAAGGTCGATAGGGTCAAAAGGTTGACATGACAGTGGTCGACACACATATGGTAGACACAAGCCTTTTTAGTTTATTTAAAAAAAATTCAACTTTTTCATATTTTACCATCCACGTGGGCTACGATTTCGCTCGCCATGCAAGCGTATGCGGTAATCTAATGGGATTGTTTGTGGCAGAAAAGGGACAAAACAACCCCAAAAAGCGAAAAACAAAACAAAAAACTGTCTGCCTTTATGTGTGTCGACCATTGCCATGTCGACATTTTGATCATGTCGCCCTTTTGATCCTGTCCACCATTTCTACTGTCTACCTATTCTATGTCGACCTTTTTACCCTTTTGACCTAATGCATCTCTACCATTAGTTGTATACCTATTGACTGTAGACCTTTTCAGTGTAGATCTAATAATCCACACCCCTCTGGTGGATGCCTGTTGGCATTCAGCAGACTGTTGAGTGGAGAGTAGGGGCTGTTATACAAACCAGGAGTTCTGCATTGTAAAGCATCCAGAGATTGGAGGCCATTACTTCATAAAGCCATAAAAATGTGGGGGTCTGCATTGTTAAACTGCCAGAGATTTTTTTTTGGGTGGTAGAAAGCTACTAGCTATCCACTGTATTGCCACAAGAGATCTTGGATTTTCATTGTGTCACCACCAAAGATGTGATGAGGCCTATGTTGTAAAACCATTAAAGATATGTGTTTGTTTTCCTGACTAATACCAACAGAAAAACAGAAATAAGAGGCATCTGCATCTTAAAGACTCTACAGATTGGGGTGTGACTTGTATAGTGGCTTCGAGAAAAGATATGACGTTGTATAGAATTTACTGGATTGTACTGTGTTCTGCATAGAGGTCACATTACATTGTATATTGGTCATCAGGATAGACTCTTGTATTGTGTTTTAGGCTCTAGAATATTCTCTGTATTGCATATCAGTCACTAAGTTGCAGTATGTATTGCAGTATAGTAGCTAGAATGTGTCTGTATTGTATCAGCCATTCATATCCTCCCTGCATTACATACTAGTCATTTATATGCTGTATGTATTGTATTGTCATTTGAATGCTGTCTTGTAAATTAGAAACTAGAAATCACACTGTGATTGTATAGAGGATACTAGAATACTCTCTGTACAGTATAAAGATCACTCAATGCTTCTTGTATTGGAAATTATTCAGTAGAATGAAAAGTTTTTCATATATTTTGTTGCCTGTGTAAAATCATGCCCACGCAGTTTTGGCAATGTCCATGTTTCAGTTACAGGCAGCAGAGGTAGAATAACCTTATGTTTGATTACCAGAACACAAAGTGACCAGCTCACCTCAGTTACTATCATCATGCAAGGAAAAGGGAATATAAATATGGATATAGTTTCAGAATTTGAAAAGCTCTAAATTCCACCCAGCTTTGGTAGAAGTGGAGCCTCAGGCATCTTCCATACCGCGGCCTGTCCGGATCCGGCATGAGTCAGACATTACAAGGTAGAAGTGTCTCAAGAATTTCAAAGAGTTCAACCGGCCTGCTTAACATTAGAGTTAGCGCATTTGTCAGTGAGTAATGAACATGGTTATAGTACCCCTGGATCCCTTAATGTAAGATTACATTTTGTTTATAAAATATTGAAAAATTGTTGTGATGAATATTGGATAAAAAAAACACCTATAAAATATTATAGTCACTGCGCTAGTGTTACCCATAAAAGCCATTGTTGTGTATGAGAAGTATGGCTGTTTTTCTCCAGGGCCTGTCCATGCTATTTGAAAGTTTTAAGCCATTTCCAACTTATCTTTTTCCCAAAACTCTCTTTGAGCATCTATGAACAAGACGTGTACTGTGCAGTATCTTGCTGAAGACACAGTTGTACTTGTAAGATTAATATTTTACATCAGCACAACAATTCCGCAATGATCAAAACTGCTGGTGGTCATCGATGATCGGTGATCCGATAGGTAAACAGGAGAAATCTGGATGTTAAAATTGCCAGATTTGCAGATTCCGATAATTTGTTTATGTCAGAATCAGCAAATAGGGTAAATCCAACATGTTGGATTTCCCCAATTACTCAACTCCAGTGGCAATCCATCTCAAATGTACTGCATGGGTCCCATTAGAAATATTGAAAAGTTAAATCGGAGCAATGTGCAGTTTTGTGCTATGACCATACTATGTTCACAATTATCTAAAATAGAATCTAAAAAAAATATAAATATGTCAGGTGGTGGAGAATTTGTTGTGGCAAGGATATGGCTGTGCGCTCTACAGCAAAGCAAGAAACACCTGCGTAAATCTATCTTCCTTACCCTATATAATTCTGTCCCACAAACAAAATCCCATTTTGCATCGGTGTGCTCATGCACATCACCTGCAAGGAACACTGGGGGTCATTCCGAGTTGATCGCACCAAGCAACTTTTTGCTGCTGGTGCGATCAACTAATCTCCGCCTATGGGGGAGTGTATTTTAGCATAGCAGGGCTGCGATCGCTTGTGCAGCCCTGCTATGCTAAAAAAGTTTTGTGTAAAAGAAGACCAGCCCTGGACGTACTTACCCTGTGCGACGATCTCAGCGATGATGGGGCCGGCTTTGACGTCAGACATCCGCCCTCCGTTCTCCAGGAAACGCCTGCGTTTTCCTTACCACTCCCCGAAAACGGCCGCCAATGAACAGGTGACACCCCGGAACGCCTTCCTTCTGTCAATCTTCTTGCGGGCGCCGCTGCGACCGCTTTCTTTGTAATCAGCATTGTAGCGTCGCCGCACATGCACATTCCAGACCCGTTCGCACTGCAGCGAAGAACTGATGCATGCGAACGGGTCAGAATGACCCCCACTATCAATACACTCTTCTCAGTTCACTGATGGAAACCTTTGCAGCCCGGCAGATACTGTCATTGTGGTAGTTTATTTATATGTTGAATGTAAGATTTACCTGCAACAAGTATGTTTATTTTTTTATGGTCAGTGCTGAACTTTATTACTTGAGAATGCTGCAGGAAATGTTTAATGCAAGCAAAGCAAACATTTGTCACAAAGCGTTTTTGTGCTGGTCCATTTGGCTACTATTCTGTAAGTCCTCGGGCTATTGGCCATTTACAACATGCTTCTATTACCTTCTCAGACACCGTATCCATAGACACTGTTTAATACGTATTCATATATGATACCAAATTTTATGTAGAAATAAGGGGTCATCTTAAGCTCATTGCTGGTGTGTTCTAAAATAATTAACCAAATTATACTTCTTTGTGTCTTTATTTCTCTAGGTTATGAAGAACACAGCTCTGTAGAGAGTGACCAGAGAAAAGTATTAGATGTCAATGCCAATGGTAATGTGCGAGGGTTACTTTGGACAAATCAGGAAAATTTCACTGAAATTCAAGGTGAACACACATATCGCAAGAATTGCACCGAGCCAGGTAGGAATTGCCCATTCATTATTTATTTTTATGTTTTATTTGTACTTTCAATCAAAGCCTTTTGTGATATAATGTGATATCTATGGCCCTCATTCCGAGTTGTTCGCTCGGTATTTTTCATCGCATCGCAGTGAAAATCCGCTTAGTACGCATGCGCAATGTTCGCACTGCGACTGCGCCAAGTAACTTTACTATGAAGAAAGTAATTTTACTCACGGCTTTTTCTTCGCTCCGGCGATCGTAATGTGATTGACAGGAAATGGGTGTTACTGGGCGGAAACACGGCGTTTCAGGGGCGTGTGGCTGAAAACGCTACCGTTTCCGGAAAAAACGCAGGAGTGGCCGGGGAAACGGTGGGAGTGCCTGGGCGAACGCTGGGTGTGTTTGTGACGTCAACCAGGAACGACAAGCACTGAAATGATCGCACAGGCAGAGTAAGTCTGGAGCTACTCTGAAACTGCTAAGTAGTTAGTAAACGCAATATTGCGAATACATCGGTCGCAATTTTAAGAAGCTAAGATTCACTCCCAGTAGGCGGCGGCTTAGCGTGTGTAACTCTGCTAAATTCGCCTTGCGACCGATCAACTCGGAATGAGGGCCAATGTATGTTGATGCATGTACAGTAAGTAAGGAATGTAATATCCCTATCTATATGGCTTCAGGATTTAGTGTACTATATGTATTCTATGGGGAGGGGCAGGTTCATTTGCGTTTCTACCATGGGTGCAATTTGTGCGGTGCACACGGGCTCCTGGATCCAGGCGGGCCCACACAGAACACACTGCACCTACACTATGTTAATATTTACCTTTCTGGAGTCCCGCGAAGGGGGCTGAAGCCGCAGCAGCCACAGCAAAAATCGGTCCCAAAATGGTTACCGTGCATGTGCAGTAGGAAATTAGTTTTCGGCCCATGGCGAGCGCCATGTTTCTTGAGACTTGCGCATGCACAGTAGACTCCGGAAGATTGCCGGAGCGTACAGTGCCATGGAGAGGTGGAGGCCCACGGGCCCCCTCCTCTGTTAAAACGCCCTGGGCAGGTAGTTACCTTTTTGGTCTTTTACATACCTCTCACGTTTTAGATGTCCCTGATTGAGACAGTGTGTGTGTGAGTTGGTGCTAGAGGGGCAAGTTATGTGCAATAAACCTCCATCACCACCCACCCTTCTTGCCTCCAATGCTGTTTGCACCTGTATCTGGTACCTGTGGCATTGAAGGAACAATCAGCGGTCTAGCACATCTCCCAACTGTCATGGAAACAAGATTAATGTCCCCGGAATTGGAACGACAAATAGTTTTAGTGGAAAATGGTTAGAGGGTGTGTAAAGCAGTATGTGTAATTCGTATTTACAGGAAAGTCAAAATAATGCAAGGCATTATACAGCATCAGTATATATACAGTGTGAGCAATAGGCTGGATTGGGTGTGAGCAATAGGCTGGATTGGGTGGGAGGAATAGGCTGGAGTTGGGTGGGAGGAATAGACTGGAGTTGGGTGGGATAAGCAGAGAGGGTAGTAGAACGGTGACCAATCACCGTGTCATCATCTAAACGGCCTCTCTTCAGCAGTAAGACCATTTCATTGCCCAGTCTCTCGGATTTTAAAATGTTTTTCTCTGACGTCCTAGTGGATGCTGGGAACTCCGTAAGGACCATGGGGAACAGCGGCTCCGCAGGAGACTGGGCACAAAAAGAAAGCTTTAGGACTACCTGGTGTGCACTGGCTCCTCCCCCTATGACCCTCCTCCAAGCCTCAGTTAGATTTTTGTGCCCGACCGAGCAGGGTGCAATCTAGGGGGCTCTCCTGAGCTTCTTAGAAAAAAGTTAGTTTTAGGTTTTTTATTTTCAGTGAGACCTGCTGGCAACAGGCTCACTGCATCGAGGGACTAAGGGGAGAAGAAGCGAACCTGCCTGCTTGCAGCCAGCTTGGGCTTCTTAGGCTACTGGACACCATTAGCTCCAGAGGGATCGAACACAGGCCCAGCCTCGGAGTCCGGTCCCAGAGCCGCGCCGCCGGCCCCCTTACAGAGCCAGAAGCAAGAAGAGGTCCGGAAAATCGGCGGCAGAAGACATCAGTCTTCATCAAGGTAGCGCACAGCACTGCAGCTGTGCGCCATTGCTCCTCATGCACACCTCACACTGCGGTCACTGATGGGTGCAGGGCGCTGGGGGGGGGGGCGCCCTGAGCAGCAATACTGACACCTTGGCTGGCAAACTGGCACCATATATAGCCCCAGAGGCTATATAGGTGCTTTTTAACCCCTGCCAGAATACATAAAAATGCGGGAGAAAAGTCCGCGAAAAAGGGGCGGAGCTATCTCCTTCAGCACACTGGCGCCATTTTTCCCTCACAGCTCCGTTGGAGGGAAGCTCCCTGGCTCTCCCCTGCAGTTAATACACTACAGAAAGGGTTAAAAAGAGAGGGGGGGCACATTTTAGGCGCAGTATACAATATATATATGCAGCTATAAGGGAAAACACTCTTTATAGGTGATATCCCTGTGACATATAGCGCCCTGGTGTGTGCTGGCATACTCTCCCTCTGTCTCCCCAAAGGGCTTTGTGGGGTCTTGTCCTCTGTCAGAGCATTCCCTGTGTGTGTGCTGTGTGTCGGTACGGCTGTGTCGACATGTATGTGGAGGATAATGATGTGGAGGCGGAGCGCATGCCTGTAAATATGTTGTCACCCCCTGCGGGGTCGACACCGGTGTGGTTGGACTTATGGAAGGATTACGTGAAAGTGTCAACTCCTTACACAAAAGGTTGACGACACAGAACAGCCGGCTACTCAGCTTGGGCCTGTTCCAGCGTCTCAAATGTCATGGGGGGCTCTAAAAACGCCCGCTAACTCAGATGGCAGACACAGATGTCGACACGGATACCGTCTCCAGTGTCGACGACGATGAGACTAGTGTACCCTCCAAATAGGTCCACCCGTTACATGATTGAGGCAATGAAAAATGTATTACACATTTATGATAATACCCCAGGTACCACATAAAAGGGTATTGTGTTTGGTGAGAGAAAACTATTAGTAGTTTTTCCTGCATCTGAAGAATTAAATGAGGTGTGTGAGGAAGCGTGGTCTTCCCCCAGTAAGAAATTGATAATTTCTAAACGGTTATTGGCAGCGTACCCTTTCCCGCCAGAGGATAGGTCACGTGGGGAAACACCCCATAGGGTAGATACAGCGCTTACACGCTTATCAGAAAAGGTGGCACTACCGTCTCCGGATACGGCCGCCCTGCAGGATCCTGCTGATAAAAAGCAGGAGGTTACCCTAAAAGATATAGTCACACACTCGAGCATTATATTGCGACCAGCCATTGCTTCGGCATGGTTGTGCAGTGCTCCCGCTGCGTGGTCAGATTCCCTGTCGGAAAATAACTATGGATAGGGACAATATTTTGCTGACAATAGAGCATACAAAAGACGTGGTCTTATACATGCGTGATGCACAGAGGGATATTGGCCGGCTGGCATCAAAAATAAGCGCTAGGTCCATTGCCGCCAGACGGGGGTTATGGACTTGGCAATGGTCAGGCGATGCCGACTTGAATCGGCACATGGAAGTTTGCCCTATAAGGGGGTAAAACTGTTTGGGGATGGTTTTTTTCAGACCTCGTTTCCACAGCTACTGCTGGGAAATCGACTTTGTTGCCACAGGTTATCCCACAACAAAAGAAAACACTGTATCATCAAGTACAGTCCTTTCGGCCCCAGAAAAGCAAGAGGGCTAGAGGCTCATCCTTTTTGCCGAGAGGCAAAGGTAGAGGAAAAAGCTGCAGCACACAGCTAGTTCCCAAGAGCAGAAGCCCTCCCTGCGTCCGGTAGGTCCACAGCATGGCGCTGGGGCTGCTCAGGCGGTCCCGGGTACGGTGGGGGCCCGTCTCAGAAATTTCAGCGCCCAGTGGGCTCTCTCACAGGGATCCCTGGGTCCTTCAAGTAGTATCTCAGGGGTACAGGCTGGAGTTCGAGACGTTCTTCCCCCCGCTGTTTCCTAAAATCTGCCTTACCGGCACCTCCCTCTGCCAGGGAGGCGGTGTTGATGGCTATTCAACACTATAATCACAACAAGTGATTGTCAAGGTGCCCCTCCTTCAGCAAGGAAGGGGTTACTATTCCACAATGGTTGTGGTACCGAAACAGAACGGTTCGGTGAGACCCATCTTAAAATTAAAATACTTGAATTTTTTATATCAGAAGATTCAAGTTCAAGATGGAATCGCTCAGGGCGGTTATTACGAGCCTGGACGAGGGGGATTACAGGGTCTCCCTGGACATCAAGGATGCGTACCTGCATGTCCCCATTTACCCTCCTCACCAGGAGTACCTCAGAGGTGTGGTACAGGACTGTCACTATCAGTTCCAGACGCTGCCGTTGGAGTTGTCCACGGCACCGAAGGTCTTTACCAAGGTAATGACCGAAATAATGATACTCCTTCGCAAGAAGGAAGTTTTTGTTATCCCGTACTTGGATGATCTCCTGATAAAGGCGAGGTCCAAAGAACAGTTGGTAGTGGGGGTAGCACTCTCTCGGGAAGTGCTACAACAGCACGGCTGGATTCTCAATATTCCAAAGTCACAGCTGGTCCCGACGACGCGTCTTCTGTTCCTGGGAATGATTCTGGACACAGACCAGAAAAGAGTGTTTCTTCCAGTGGAAAAAGCTGAGGAGTTGTCATCTCTAGTCAGAGACATCCTAACACCAGGACAGGTGTCGGTACATCAATGCACACGAGTCCTGGGAAAAATGGTAGCTTCGTACGAAGCATAATTCCATTCGGAAGGTTCCACGCAAGGACGTTCCAGTGGGACCTGTGGGACAAATGGTCCGGGTCCCATCTACAGATACAACAGCGGAAAACCCTGTCAGCAAGAAACAGGGTGTCGCTGCTGTGGTGGCTGCAGAGGGCTCATCTACTAGAGGGCCGCAGATTCGGAATACAGGACTGGGTCCTGGTGTCCACGAATGCCAGCCTTCGGGGCTGGGGTGCAGTCACACAGGGAAGAAATTTCCAAGGAAATTTCGCTTCACATAAATATTTTGGAGCTAAGGGCTATTTACAATGCCCTAAGTCAAGCAAGGCCCCTGCTTCAGAACCAGCCGGTACTGATCCAATCAGACAACATCACGGCGGTCGCCCACGTAAACAGACAGGGCGGCACTAGAGGCAGGAGGGCGATGGCAGAAGCTGCAAGGATTCTCCGATGGGCGGACAATCATGTGGTAGCACTGTCAGCAGTGTTTATTCCGGGAGTGGACAACTGGGAAGCAGACTTCCTCAGCAGGCACGACCTCCACCCGGGAGAGTGGGGACTTCACCCAGAAGTCTTCCACATGATTGTAAACCGTTGGGAACGACCAAAGGTGGACATGATAGCTGTGGACGCTCTAGTGACACCGTGGGTGTACCAGTCGGTTTATGTGTTCCCTCCTCTGCCTCTCATACCCAAGGTACTGAGAATTATACGGCATCCCTACTTTGATAAAAGCCAGAAAGGATGTAACCGCAAAGCATTATCACCGCATTTGGCGAAAATATGTTGCGTGGTGCGAGGCCAGGAAGGCCCCGACGGAGGAATTTCAACTGGGTCGATTCCTGCATTTCCTGCAAACAGGAGTGTCTATGGGCCTCAAAGTGGGATCCATTAAGGTTCAGATTTCGGCCCTGTCGATTTTCTTCCAGAAAGAACTGGCTTCAGTTCCTGAAGTTCAGACGTTTGTCAAGGGGGTGCTGCATATACAGCCTCCTTTTGTGCCTCCAGTGGCACCTTGGGATCTCAATGTAGTTTTGGGGTTCCTAAAATCACATTGGTTTGAACCACTTAAATCTGTGGATTTAAAATATCTCACGTGGAAAGTGGTCATGCTGTTGGCCCTGGCTTCGGCCAGGCACGTGTCGGAATTGGCGGCTTTATCCTGTAAAAGCCCTTATCTGATTTTCCATTCGGACAGGGCGGAATTGAGGACTCGTCCTCTGTTTCTCCCTAAGGTGGTGTCAGCGTTTCACCTGAACCAGCCTATTGTGGTGCCTACGGCTACTAGGGACTTGGAGGACTCCAAGTTGCTAGACGTTGTCAGGGCCCTGAAAATATGTATTTCCAGGACGGCTGGAGTCAGAAAATCTGACTCGCTGTTTATCCTGTACGCACCCAACAAGCTGGGTGCTCCTGCTTCTAAGCAGATTATTGCTCGCTGGATTGGTAATACAATTCAGCTTGCGCATTCTGTGGCAGGCCTGCCACAGCCAAAATCTATAAAAGCCCACTCCACAAGGAAGGTGGGCTCATCCTGGGCGGCTGCCCGAGGGGTCTCGGCTTTACAACTTTGCCGAGCTGCTACTTGGTCAGGGTCAAATACCTTTGTAAAATTTTACAAATTTGATACCCTGGCTGAGGAGGACCTTGAGTTTTCTCATTCGGTGCTGCAGAGTCATCCGCACTCTCCCGCCCGTTTGGGAGCTTTGGTATAATCCCCATGGTCCTTACGGAGTTCCCAGCATCCACTAGGACGTCAGAGAAAATAAGAATTTACTTACCGATAATTCTATTTCTCGTAGTCCGTAGTGGATGCTGGGCGCCCATCCCAAGTGCGGATTGTCTGCAATACTTGTACATAGTTATTGTTAACTAATCAGGTTCTTGTTGTGAGCCATCTATTCAGAGGCTCCTCTGTTATCATGCTGTTAACTGGGTTTTGTATCACAAGTTGTACGGTGTGATTGGTGTGGCTGGTATGAGTCTTACCCGGGATTCAAAAATCCTTCCTTATTGTGTACGCTCGTCCGGGCACAGTATCCTAACTGAGGCTTGGAGGAGGGTCATAGGGGGAGGAGCCAGTGCACACCAGGTAGTCCTAAAGCTTTCTTTTTGTGCCCAGTCTCCTGCGGAGCCGCTGTTCCCCATGGTCCTTACGGAGTTCCCAGCATCCACTACGGACTACGAGAAATAGAATTATCGGTAAGTAAATTCTTATTTTTTTTTATGGTTTAAATTTTTTATAGAAATAAATTTGGTTTGGAAACTAATGTGTCATCATTAAGTATCAACAGGTTAAAACCACTTTGGGACAGCAGTAAGCAATGGGACACAATAGGGGTACAGTGGCGGATAATTAAGATGGGCATCAACAGGTTAAACCCACTTTGGCCTAGCAGTGGGACACATATACTGTAAATACAGAATGCACATGTGCTCTGAGGAGTGTGGGTGGTGGTTGCCAGTGTGCAGTGACAAACATGGTGGACAGTGTGTTTACATTGGTGGACAGTGTTAAAACATGTACATGTAGCTATTATGTATATGGTTGTAATGGATGCTGTTAGTTACTTGATCTGATTTTGCACAAAACCCCAAATTCAAGCCGCCGATGGGTGCTGCGCTGCTGCGCGTGTGGATGAGCGTGTCCAGGTACCAGTCAAGTGACTCCTCCGAGTTATCGCCTGCGATAGGATCGCAGATGTACAAAAGCACTCCAATGTGCACCTTTTTTCCTCTGATTGCGATAAATAATCATGGCAGCCATGCCAGCCTGTGACCCCGATCCGAGGAGCATGGGAACGCGCCTCGGATCAGAGTCGAAGGAAAATGACATGTTATGTGACACTTTTCATCCGATTCATCAAACAAAAAGCTCGGAATCAGATGAAAATGGGTCATATCGCACTAGTAGATGGGGGCATTAAGATAAATTGGTTAATAAGAGGGCACTTCCTGCTGTGCTGATGGGGCTCCTAGCCATTGCAACATCCTTAGCAGCCAGAGGGGGACAGTAGTAAGAGTAAGAGGCATGGCCACATATCATGGGCACTCCCTTCATCCACTTCCCTATTTTTCAAAGTCTGACCCTGCTTCTATGCAAAGGACTAAAAGGGACTTTTTTCCCCAGCTGCTTGGCCGGTCAATGTAGTGCGCCCAAATGAGGACTATGGGGTATATTTAATTAGTGACAAATTTTCCAACAGTCGGAAAACCGGCACTAATTCGACCTCATTGTATTTTGAATCAATTTTCGCCGGTGTTTTCAGGGGGAAGGGGGGGGGGGATGTCGAACCGGCATGGGCGAAAGACCCAAAACGCCTCCAGATTCGACAAAACACGTGGATCGGCAACAAATTTGCCAATCACGTGGTCTTTGTCCTTGCGGATTTTTCGACCAGTCGAAGAAACTTGGGGGCATTGAATAGGTCAAATGCAAATTCGACCTAAAAATGGGCAAAAAGTGGCATTTTTTTCAACTGGTCGAAGAAACGGCACTAATTGAATATCGCCCTTTACCTGTAAAATAGGGACAGTTGGGAAGTATGTGTAATGGAGGCTAATTTAAGCTGGGGGGGGGTGGGGGTTAGGGGAATTTATAAACGGGATGTTTCTCTGGCTGGGTCCACAGGATTATCCACAGGATAACATTGGGATATTGTCAAGCGACAGCGAAAATGGCACCAACACGGTCACAAGCTTTCTGGCCTCCCAGGATGCATTGGGGCCTCCACTATATAGTCCCGCCCACTGACTCAGTCAGATCAGTTTTTTGCTTGGTGCAGCAGGAAGCCGCATGGTCACAAGCTTTTATTATTTTATTTTTATAGACTTACTATATTGGTTTATTGAGCGACTTCTCTTAACAGTGTCTTAAACGCATACTAGAAAGAGTCGCTCCAACAACTCCCCACCGGGTCGCAACAATGCTTACCTTCGGGTATCAGTGCTGTCTCGACGGGCGTCTGTGTCGGATGTTCTAGCAGGTCCAGCAGACGTAACCAGGCTGTGGCCGGAGCATGGGGAGACGGTGAGTCTATGGACTTCCTCTTACTAGAGGGGTCAGGACACAGCTACACTGATTTTGGTGGAGACTACAAACAGTGTGTTGATGCGCCGAACATCAAGAGTGCGACAGCGCTACGTTCCAGGGATCATAGGCGCCAGGACTAGGTAGAGGCCGCGATCCTGGGAGTTTAAGTCAAAAGGGGGATTCAGACGCTCTCCTGGCCGTCCCTCCTCCGAGTTCATGGCCAGCTCCCGCGGGTGTCTCATTTCATGAACTGAATGACCTCACTTCCGGCTCGGACGCTACCACGAGGGTACGCTGCGGTTGTGTACACTGGAGATAAACCCGCCAGACCGAGTCGCAGGCCTTAGCGTCTGCATACACGTGGAAGTCGCTCAGCGTCCGTGTCCGTTGGTGAGCGTCCGTGTCCGTTATCAGTTATCAAGGGCGGCAGTGTACACCAGTAGCGTCTGAATCCACTCAGCGTCTTACGAGCGTATTTGCTTGGATATGGAAGTGTGGTGAGTCTCCCTGTATCCCGCTCTACGGAGGCAGGGTATACAGTACTAAAAATTCTCTCTACTTCTTAGTATGCATTGTTAATTTTTAGTACCTATTGCATATGAGACCTGTATATTACTGTGTTTTCTGCATGCTATGTTGAAAAAAGAACCAGTTTAAAACAGAAGTACAATTTTCCTACTTATGTATACGTTGTTATGGAGGTTGTATTCTCATATGGCAATGTCTAATGCTTTAACATGTGACTGACTGCTAGTATGTGTGCTGACTTTTCTGTGTAATGTCAGTCCTGTTCTGACCCTCAAATCAGGTGCACTGTGGTCAGATTGATCTCACCTCTATATACTGACATATAGGGTGATTTTCAGTCACAAATTGTATAGTCAATAACAGGTTAATACCATGTCTGTGAGCGGCAAAAGTGATGAGGAGAATTTATCAAGCACTCCTACAGCCCTAACATGCTTATCTTGTAAGTCAGGGGTAATTGATATGAATCAATTGGCCACTTATGAGGGTTTGTGTGCAAACTGTTTCGCTTTTCAGCGAAGTAAAAAACAGGAGTGTTCGCAAAGACTCTATCTTCACTAGCGGACAGGTTAACTCCGGTAGCACCACCTCAAGGGTTAGTTTACACCATGAACCCATATTTGCAGTTCCTTTCCTATGGTTTGGTTCCAGTAGCCTCTACAAGTAGCCAAGGGACAGGTAAGACTAAAGCAGATACGTCTGTGTGGCAGACTACACAAGAGGATACATCGGATGATGATGATGATACAATAGATTCAACTCTGTATGATGATCAGTCGCAGAGCTTTAGTTCAGAAGATGTAGCTAAACTTATTAATGCTGTGAAGGCTGTTCTCTCATTGGAAGAGCCAGCCAAGACAGTGTTAAAAGCTAAAGCACCTGTATTTAAACAAACAAGATCAGTGAAAGCTGGATTCCCAGCGTCAGATGAGCTGACGGAAATGCTGGATGAGTCTTGGGCAGCGCCCAGTAAAAAGTATAAGATTCCTAAGAGATGGGATTCTTATTATCCATTTCCTGCTGTGGATTGTTCGAAGAGAGAAGTTCCTCCAAAAGTAGATGCACATGTTCTGCGACTCGTGCATAAATCTGCTTAACCACTGTCATCTACCTCATTGAATGATGTCACAGACAGAAGGGTAGAGAGCCTGTTGAAAAATATTTTTTCTCTAGTAGGAGCAGTGGTAAGACCTGCTATGGCTTCGGCCTGGGTAGCAAAGGCAATGGGCGAATGGATAGAGGAACTAGAGAATGACATCCCTTCTCCTACTAGGGAGCAAGAGGGTCGTTTTTGCCGTTTAAGACAATCTGCCCAGTATTTGGAAGAAGCAGCAATTGATGTAGGTACAGTTGCTTCTAAAGCTTCAGCCTTGGCAGTAGTCGCTCGCAGAGCTGTTTGGCTACGTACCTGGAAGGCAGATGCGGAATCCAAGAAAGAATTGGAAGCATTGCCTTTTGTCGGTAATATATTAATTGGAAAACCTTTATCAGATATCCTAGAATCAGAGGCTGAATCGAAAAAGGTCAGATTTCCGGCTACTTATAACCCTAAGTCTAAGGGTTTAAAATTTCGCTCATTTCGTTGGCAAAGCAAAGCGAAAGCTAAAGAGGAGCCTAAGCAAACCCAGTTTAAATCCAGGGTAGGAAGCAGTGGTTTAGCAAAAGGCCAGCTTCCAAACCTGAACAGAAACCGTCAGCTTGAAGAGACGGGCCTCCGCCTGGAGGATTCCAGGGTGGGGGGCCGACTCCTTCTTTTTGCACACATATGGCAACAGTCAACAGCAGATGCTTGGGGGCAGAAGGTAGTATCTCAGGGGTATGGGTTCCCATTCAGGAGGCAGCCTCCTCAAAGATTTTTTTGCACCAGCCCGTCTCGTATAGAGTCGAAGGCCAATGCCCTGCAAGAAGCAGTCCAAAAACTACTGCAGTCAGGTGTGATTGTCCCAGTACCTCCATCACAAAGGGGTCAGGGGTTTTACTCCAATCTATTTCTAATCCAGAAGCCAAATGGGTCATATCAACCAATTCTAAATCTAAAAATGTTGAACAGATACATATGGATCCCGAAGTTCCACATGGAGACGTTACGCTACATAATGTTGGCTATGGAACCGGGAGATTACATGGTATCTCTGGATGTACGGGATGCTTACCTACATGTGTCTATAGCACTGTCGCATCAGTGTTACCTCAGGTTTGCCATCCTCCAGGAACATTTCCAGTTCCAAGCTCTGCCTTTCGGGCTAGCTACAGCACCCAGGGTGTTTACCAAGATCATGGTGGTTATGGCAGATTGTCTGTGCAAACAGGGGATAAGAATATTTCCATACCTAGACGACCTGTTAATCTTAGCACAGTCGCAAGATTTACTGTTGAGCCATCTTCAACAGACGATAGTTTGTTTACACAGACACGGGTGGCTCATAAATTGGGAAAAGTCGTCCGTGAATCCGTCACAGCGGATGGTTCATTTGGGAGCCATATTGGATTCAAACCTACAGAAGGTTCTCTTACCAGATAAAAAGATAGTCAAGGTGCAGGTCATGGCTCAGGAAGCGTTGCAAGCCCAGACAATGTCAGTCCATGCAGCAATGCGACTGTTGGGTCTGATGGTATCAACCTTCGACATGGTGCAATATGCGCAATTCCACTCCAGACCGTTGCAGCACCTTATTCTGACCAAATGGAACGGAAATCATCAGACAATAAAGAAGCAGATGATAAAGATTCCAGTAAACGTAAAAAGGTCTCTAGCGTGGTGGCTACAGACAGACCATTTAAACAAGGGGAGACCCTTTTGGATAAAAGAGTGGCAAGTCCTGACAACAGATGCCAGCCTGCAGGGCTGGGGGGCGGTACTCGGAAGCCTATGGTTCCAAGGAAAATGGACCGCAAGGGAAAGTCGCCTGCCAATAAATCTGTTAGAAATAAGTGCCGTTTACTTGGCTCTGGTTCAGCCAAAGGACAATCTACAAGGAAGACCAGTCCAGATCCGCTCAGACAATGCGACGGCAGTAGCATACCTCAATCATCAAGGAGGAACTCACAGCAAAAGATTGATGGAGGAAGTAACTCCCATTCTAAAATGGGCAGAACTCCATCTCCCGGCATTGTCAGCAGTTTTTGTCCCGGGTGTACTAAACTGGGAAGCGGACTTTCTCAGTCGGCACACCGTTCAGGAAACCGAATGGGCACTACACCCAGAAGTATTTCAGACACTGGGGAACAGATGGGGTCTACCGGAGATAGACCTTATGGTGTCTCGTCTGAACAACAATGTTCCGAGGTACGGATCAAGAACAAGGGACCTAGGAGCGGTCATTGTAGACGCACTGTCAGTAGAATGGAGGTTTCAGCTGGCATATCTGTTCCCTCCAATATCTCTGTTACCCAGAGTAGTGAGAAAGATAAAACAGGCAAAAGGAGCGACCATTCTAATAGCTCCAGCTTGGCCAGGAAGGCATTGGTACACAGATCTGTTGAGAATGTTCGTGGAAGCACCGATACTGCTCCCTCAACGTCCAGATCTGCTAATGCAGGGTCCTTGTTGTCACAGTCATCTGGATCGCCTGTCTTTGACGGCGTGGCTTTTGAAACCTCTATCTTAGAGGCTAAAGGTTTTTTGAAGCAAGTAATCCAAACTATGCTTAGAGCAAGAAAGCCTTCTTCGGCCCGTGTGTATCATAGAATATGGCAAGCCTATATTCATTGGTGTACTGGAAAAAATGTCAATCCGAGAACTTTTAAAGTAGCTAGGATTTTGGATTTCCTTCAGGCAGGATTGGATAAAGGGTTGAAAGTTGCTTCCTTGAGGGTTCAAGTCTCAGCGTTAACTGTATGGTTTCAGCAGAAGATTGCTGATTTACAGGATGTACGTACATTTTTTCAAGGAGTAGTACATATTCAACCTCCATTTGTTCCTCCTGCAGCTCCCTGGGATTTGAATTTAGTTCTTAAATTTCTCCAGGGTCCTTTGTTTGAACCACTTGAGAGAGTAGATCTTAAGTGGTTAACGGTTAAAGTTCTTTTTTTACTGGCAATGGCGTCAGCCAGAAGAGTGTCAGATTTAGGAGCGTTATCATGTAAGACTCCTTTCCTAAGTTTTTTTTCCAGACAGAGCAGTTCTCAGAACGAGATCTAGCTATCTTCCAAAGGTGGTATCACAGTTTCACCTGAATGAAGAGATTGTAGTCCCAGTTTTTCGGGTATCGGGATTATCTGCGGGAGAAGCGTCGCTGGACGTGTTCCGGGCTTTAAGAATCTACATAGATCGTACTAGTGCCATCAGGAAAACAGATTCTCTCTTCATTCTCTACGGATTCCATAGAAGAGGATGGCCTGCTAGTAAACAGACGCTGGCGAGATGGCTCCGAATGGTAATATCAGAAGCTTATTCTCATGCAGATCTCCCTATTCCGGCTAATGTCTCTGCACACTCTACACGTAAGGTAGGTCCTTCTTGGGCAGCACAACAGGGTGCTTCAGCAGAACAGATATGTAGGGCAGCCACATGGTCTTCCATAAACACATTCATTAGACATTATGCCTTGGATACTTTTGCCTCTCATGACGCAGACTTCGGGCGAAAGGTCCTCCTGTGCAATCCCCACCACTAAAATGGCTTTGGGAATCCCAATGTTATCCTGTGGATAATCCTGTGGACCCAGCCAGAGAAATGTACGTTATGGTCAGAACTTACCGTTGATAACGTGATTTCTCTTATGTCCACAGGTATCCACAGGGATCCCACCCTGACGCATCTGATTTGAGGATCTAGACAATCACTAAAACCTCTTCCTTCTTGTATGGAAGGGTGTGCATGTGTGTTCTTATCGCCTGTACAGGTCTCTGCCTAATGTTCCTGCCTAAAATCGCTGTGGAAAGAACTGATCTGACTGAGTCAGTGGGCGGGACTATATAGTGGAGGCCCCAATGCATCCTGGGAGGCCAGAAAGCTTGTGACCGTGTTGGTGCCATTTTCGCTGTCGCTCGACAATATCCCAATGTTATCCTGTGGATACCTGTGGACATAAGAGAAATCACGTTATCAGCGGTAAATTCTTACCATAACGTACATTTCTACAATGATAGAAAGCTACACTTTTACACTTTGCACATCTCCATCTCCCCATTAACTTAGAGCGTCTGGGTGGACCTCCTGAGAGTGGACATTAGATCTGCACCTCTGGGTGGACTATCCAAGCGCACTGGTGTGAACTCAAGGTCTTTATCACTGCACCGCTAGAAATCTTCAGGAATGAGTTCCTGAGCAGAAATGTAAGAGAAATGCAAATCCTAACATGTAACATAATAGGAAACAGCTGAGTAAAGCTGGTTTGTATAAAGATATAAAAATATATTCTGTTTTAAAGACAAATATAGTATGTAAGACTGTGGAATGCAATGTAATGGGTTTAGCTTTCTTGAACACTGGCTGCAAAACCACAGCCAAGATACCAATAAAACATCACTGGAAGTACTGTATGTGTATACGCATGAGCTTTGACACAAGTCATATATATAAAGATTCATTTACATGTAGACCTTTGTTTTATTTATTTTGCTGAACTGCGTTTTTGTTGCTATTAATCTTTGTTTTAATCATGCAAATCATGTTGGGGCTCATTTAGAGGGGACACAATTGGTACTGAATACAGTGGGCCGGATGTAATGCCACCCAAGTTCGGTGGATGTGCGGGATGCCGGTCAAACTCGGACGTTTTTTAAAGGGCGATTACTTACAAGGCCTGGTTTTGTCTTGTAAGTGATTGCCCCTTTAAAAAAAAGTCAGAGTTTCACCGGCATCCTGCATGAATGCGAAACTCGGGCGGCATTACATCTTGCCCAGTATGCATGTGAATCCATGCATACAACAAAATGTGTACTGACATGCATGTTAAGTCAAACCTACCTCAAGACATGACCAGCTTAAAAACAACATTTACAACATGATTGACAGGCAGCAGCGTTGAGGAGTTGGATAGTCGGCGGGAAGGGGTCTACGTTCTTAGAAATGGGGGAGGGGGGGGGGGGGGAGTGCTGCCGCATTATCTAGGAGAGGAGAGCCAAGAGTCTGCATGTCACCATGCAGATTTCCTGGCCTCGCAGCCCCCACTTGCGTTCGCCAGCTGCGCAAGCTGAGGCTAACTCAGCTGGCCGTTTGCGGGGGAACAGTCGCGATGTTGGATCTCAGCTTGCGGCGTTGGTTACCGTGCTGGGATCACAGTTACATGCAGGAGGTGTCTCTTCTACAGAGATGTCTCCTGCATGCTCCTTATAGAGATCAGACGGAAATGCAGTGCTGCTTGCATGTGGCACCGAACTTCCGGCTGTCTCTGAATCAGGCCCTTAGAGTTTACTAGGTATTTTAGATTAGTTTATTTGTAGCAATGGAATTGGTATAAATTTGCAGAGTAGGATATCACAGACTTGCGACTAAGCTCCACCAAGAACCATATGCCAAGATTATATAAGGTCCCAAATGGCCAAAGAATCGATAACACTTTTTTAAATTAGGTATATATCATGAGAGTAAAGCTTTATACACAAGTAGTAGTTTCTTGTACTTTTTTCTATGGATTTTAAAGTACATTTGTAAACTTCAATTAACATTGAGTTGGACCCAGCAGCTTTGTCGTATTGGAGCGATGTGTTTCATCTGCACATGTGTCCCAATTCTGTTATTACAGAGTCGCACATCAAATTTAGAGGCACGGTAGCAGAAATGTAAGGGTTGTTCCTGGATGGTAAAAAAAGAAAAAAATGATCAACATTTATTAAAATAAAAAAATAACAGTGAAATGTTCCACATAAAAGGTCAATGTTAAAAAAGTAAATTAGCACACATTCAAATATGCACAACGCTGTACTAGTGCAAAACAGTGCATTCAGGTCTGGTTTGTGCCCACAGAAATTAGGGATATTTACCAGACCTTGAATTTTGAGGTCCAAACAGTCCTTAAGCAAGATGGCTTCCAGCTGTTTTGGCTGTGAATCCGTGGCTGGAGAGATGGAAGATTGCTGGTGCTGGTGTGTCTGGGCGAGATGCAGTCTGAATTTTGGGGTCCAGATGAGTCACTGTAGCATCAGTGGAAGGTGCAAATAGACGTTTTAAAAGGTAAGTAGCTGCTTAACATGTTTCGTGGGGGGAAATTGCTGCAGCGAAACATGTTAAGCCCCAACGAAACATAATTCATCTTACCTTTTTAAAACTGAATCAGGCCTGTTGTTTTATTAGCTATTGCCCTGTTTTAGTGCTGTCTTTAGTCTGTTTCTGATTTCTTGCCTTATGCCATTAGCTCTTCTATTCAAATGTGATGTAGGAGATAGGTTCAGCATCACTCTATAGTGTAGAAAGAAACACTTTTTGTTCGCTGAGACTAGAAACCACAACATTTTTACCTGACCCTTGGCATTCTGGGATTGTTTCCCCGATGAGCAATAACTCCATTGAAGCCTTTGCTATTAATATACCATTTGTGACCACTGGTTGTATATTAATTTATATAATTGTCTTTTGAAACCATGTGCTTTATAATCATTGCAAAGTCACAATATGAAAAGCCACAGACTAAATAGCGGACGGCAGTAATTCTGGCACAGCTTTTCTAATTATCTGCAGCATCAATCACCCGGCACTAAATGTCATCTTTATAATCTCTGGTCTGTGGCACATGCACTATAAATTTAAATAGAGTAAAATACTTAAACTAGAGTTAGTACCCACTTCCTGCCTCTTGGGTTTGAATAAGGATCATTGCAATTTGTTATTTTACATGACAAATTACATCCAGATAGAACTGTGTTTCAAAACAGTTTTGTTTTGTTTTGTTGGTGTTTCGGTTTTTGCCAGCTATTGTTAAAAAGCCAACATCCGACATTAAGGTTTTCAAACAATAATTGAAATCCTTATATGCTCTTTCGTTTTCTGACCCTATTGCCAACATACTACCGAATTTGTATTTTATAAGAAGTGTACAGCTTCCAGGGTTAGTCTTTTCACCCGTTGCCAAAACTTTGATAGCCATTTTGGCACTTAGATGATTTTTGACTGAAAGTTATTCAATGCCAACAGCTCTAACAATTCATTGCATATACTTTTAATGTCAGTCTTGGCAGTGAACGGCTGTTGCGTGCCCATCTATTTTTGGTTCAAGGTGTAGTGTGACATCTTGGAGCTGGGTGATGATAAACACACTTGACACTTTTAGAAACACACTGTCCAACTAACGCGTTTTGTGTGTTTGGGCCTATGCAGTTCTTTTTGTGTCATGGCATTTTTTTTTGCTAAATATGGAATCATTGAATTTAAGATTAGTTCAAGCAGTCTTATTTTGAACAAGTGAAATGCTATTATTCTTGGTAGGTAGTCTCAGGGGTCTCCTGCCCACATATTTCCTTAGGCCATATTGTATTTGTTTCTCATTTATATAATTTTTTTAAAATTAGGTTACTATTGTTACATTTTTATAGCCGTTAACAATATAAATATATATATTTTTAAGGAAATGTGTGAATGTATCCAGTTGTAGGAGATTTTAGAGTTTCCGAGATTGTAATAATGTAACGCTTGATGTGAAAGTAGGTCATGTGATCATGGCAACAGCATCATAGTACTAGACCAGGGCTGGCCAAACCAGTCCTCAAGATCTACCAACAGTTCACATTTTCCAGACCACCTAGCTAGTACACAGGTGTAGTCATTACCAATTAAGATGTGCTGCATTCATTCCTAACTGACAAGCCTACAGATCTCCAGGAGGCCTGGAAAACATGACCTGTTGGTAGATCTCGAGGACTGGTTTGGCCAGCCCTGTGCTAGACCAAATGCGAAGATAGACATCTGGTGAGCATCATAAAAAAAGTCTGAGAGCACTATTTGCACATGTGTTCAATTAAACCCATATTACATTTATTTTTATATAGAACTTTAAGAAATCCAATTCATTTTGCTGTCTTGAGAATTGAATGTCCACTATAAATAAAATTGTATTAACAGTTTAATGTTTGTAGCCCATTATGGTTAAGCATCTTCTGGAGTTTGATTTTCATTTAAAAAGGTGTTTGACGTGCATCTGTGAGCTAGCGTTTACAAGCAGAACTTGTTGAATGGAGCAAGAAGCATTAGGAAAACTGAAATACAGTGCTGGTGTTTTGTTTTATTTTATTTTTCACTTGGCACATTTAAAAACCGTATTGGAGAAATATAGATTTTCCTGAAACCTAAAGTTGATGGCACTGTTTTAGAATTCAAGGAATTCTGGGAACATTGATTTCCTACTTAGTAACTATAAAATGGTGTGGAAATCTGCCTCTTGTTATAATAAATGTGACCATTTATTTTATGCTAGGCCAAGTACAAATCTAGTTTTAAATTCCCACAAATTTCAGTTTACATGATAAATGTTAGTGGCTCGTATATATCCTAATATAACACAATGTGCTGCCAATGCCATATAGCAGGCATTCCCAACCACGGTCCTCAAGGCACACTAACAGTGCAGGTTTTAGTGATATCCAGGCTTCAGCACAGGTGACTTAATTAGTTGCTCAGTTATTTTGATTTAACCATCTGTGCTGCAGCCTGGATATCACTAAAACCTGCACTGTTGGTGTGCCTTGAGGACCGTGGTTGGGAATGCCTGCCATATAGCATAGTCATGGGGCAGATGTATTAACCTGGAGAAGGCATAAGGAAGTGATAAACCAGTGATATGTGCAAGGTGAGAAAGGCACCAGCCAATCAGATCATAACTGTTCATTTGCATACTGGAACTGATTGGCTGGTGCATTTATCACCTTGCACATGTCACTGGTTTATCACTTCCTTATGCTTTCTCCAGGTTAATACATCTGCCCCATTGTGTAGTACCACATGCCCCTTCCTAGACACATATGCCTCCAATTAGCTTTATATGGCCTTTACTAGAGACTTGTGTACCACCGCAAGAGTACTCAACCCAGGTACTCACAATCCATTGTGGCTAGAGCCAAGTTCAACAGAAAGACATATGACTAACTGAACAGATATAGATTGTGAGCTTTCAAGGTATATTCTCTGTAGTTGACTTTTAAAAAATATTTCTTGAACTCCAGATTATGCTTTTCCTTGCTAGTGAGGTAACTATGTTGAACTTATTCAATAATATGGTACTCTGTGTGGTAACCCACAACAGCAGTTTAGTGGGTGGGGGTGGGGCTAGTGTAGGGTGGGAAGGGGACAAAGAGAATGGATTTTATTTGGTCCTCAGTTACACTCAGTATACATTACCGTAAAAATAAACAATACATTTATTATAAAATACAATCCATTTAGAAAATAAGTTGGTTATTTCCATCAGCACATAGAATATAGCCACACTTTATATATTCTATATGCTGATAACTGGTGAAATGATTGTAGGCTCAGCAGTCTCATCACTCACTTGTGTTACACTAAAAGGCAGCTATTAGATAAAATTTGTTTGTTTTATGATTTCATTTGAGTGAATGTTACTTTAGTCTGTTCCCAATAATGTACGAAGAAACTGCAGTATGTTACTCTGGGGCACATTTATTACTTATCGTGTTTTAGACAGAAACTTTTTAATTTCTTAATACGGCAATAAGAAATGATGTATCGCCAGAATCTACTAATACAGATATGCGAGGATAGGATCCCTGTGATGGGTAGAGTAAAGTCATTGCTATTCTGATCACTTTACTTTCTGCGCCGGGGGCCGGCCTCGTTACTGCGCATATAAGAGTGCTCATTGCTGGGAATGGATCCAATGGATCCCTCTCCTGGTAAATATTGTGGAAAATAACTCATAGGCTACATTGGCTACGGCCGAGCTCCGGTTGCTTGGTAAATTGCTTGCTATACATTTGTGGCTATTACCACCGACAATGGGTGTGTTTCAGGGGATATCCTACAATTTTATTTTTTCTAAGCAGTTGTTTTTCAAATCATTTACTTTACTTGTAGGTCTATGTAAGTGCTCTGTTACTTTTTGTGTTTGATTAATACTGTAATTTGCTCGTGTGTGTGCGTGTGTGTGTGTGGTGTGGAGGGGGGCTGGGTAATTACAGAGCACACATACTTCCAATAAACCTAGACTACTGTCAGGGACCTCACTTTATCCCTTACTTTTTTGGGATGAACCCTGCGCTCTACCTAATGGTCAGGGCATAGTAATTCAACACATTTGGCTGCCACCAGTGTGATAACCTTAAACAATAAAGAAACTCGGGGAGTCATCGGCCTCCCAAACACCTTTATATACTATATTATGCGCACAAGGCTCAGCGATAACCTCATCCACGTAGTCTGTGATAACGCTCCCTGCTTTGGCAATTTATAACAGTGTTTCTCTTACGTCCTAGAGGATGCTGGGTACTCCAAAAGGACCATGGGGTATAGACAGGATCCGCAGGAGCTTGGGCACACTGAGAAGACTTTAACTGGTTGTGAACTGGCACCTCCCTCTATGCCCCTCCTCCAGACCTCAGTTAGACTTTGTGCCCAGGAGTGACTGGACACACACTAGGGGAGCTCTCCTGAGTTTCTCTGGAAAAGACTTTATGTTAGGTTTTTTATTTTCAGGGAGACCTGCTGGCTACAGACTCCCTGCAGCGAGGGACTGAGGGGAGAGAAGTCAGACCTACTTCTACTTAGTTAAGGGCTCTGCTTCTTAGGCTACTGGACACCATTAGCTCCAGAGGGTTCGATCACTTGGTGCGCCTAGCTGCTTGTTCCCGGAGCCGCGCCGTCACCCCCCTCACAGAAGACAGAAGAAAGAAGCTGGGTGAGTATGCAGAAGGCAGAAGACTTCAGAGACGGCAGAAGACTTCAGTAACGAGGTACAGCGCAGCGGTAGCGCTGCGCTCCATGCTCCCACACACTTCATCAACGGCACTCACAGGGTGCAGGGCGCTGGGGGGGCGCTCTGGGCAGCAGTTACTGAGGTCTGGGAAGCTGGCAGAAGGCTTTTCGGTGTCTCGGCACCGTTTTTCATACCCCCGCCGGCATTTTCAATTTTCAAATTTTAGCGGGCTGAAGCACCGGGAAGGGGCAGAGCTTAGCCACACGGCTCACCAGCGCCATTTTCCCTCATACACGCCGCTGCATGAGACGCTGGCCCGGGACCGCCAAGCTCCACTAAAAGTAACGGGGAGCTAATCGGGGGGGGGGGGGGGGGGGGCACAGTTTTGTGGTGCATAATTATTGTCCTTTGAGCAGCGCTGTCTACATATATTCTTTGGTGGGATATATGGGCGCTGGGGTGTGAGCTGGCATACTCCCTCCATGTTTCTCTATCCAGGCTTCCTTGTGGGCCTGTTCACTAGCTGAGGCATTGTGTGTGTGTGTCAGTGTGTCGATACTCAGTGTCGGCATGTCTGAGGCTGAATGTTATTCCCCGGAGGAGGTTGCGGGGGGAGCAGATGCGGGTCTGGAATTGGCTCTGTCAGCGCAGCCGACACCTGATTTACTCACATTGTTAAGTACACTTAATACAAATGTGGCCTCTTTGTCAAAAAGGTTAGATAAATCGGAGTCTCAGACACAGGTGTGGAGGAAATTCATGGAGGATGCTTTGTCTCAGGTGCAGACCCCATCAGGGTTGCAAAAGCAGCCTTTTACTCAGTTGGGAAATACGGATACCGACACGGATTCTGATTCCGATGTCGACATCACTGAGGCTGCTTTACATCCACGGTTAGTTAAGAGTATTCAGTACATGATTGTGGCTATAAAGGATGTATTACATATTTCTGATGAACCTGCGGTGCAGGAAACAAGGATTTGGCTGTTCAAAGGGAAAAAACCTGAGGTGAAGTTTCCCCCCTCTCATGAAATGAATACTCTTTGCGAAAAGGCTTGGGAGTCGCCGGATAAGAGGTGGCAGATTCCCAAGAGAATTTACATGGCGTATCCTTTCCCCTCTGATGACAGGGAAAAATGGGAGTCGTCTCCAAATGTCGACAAGGCTCTATCCCGTTTGTCTAAGAAGGTGGCGCTTCCGTCCCCGGACACGGCAGCTCTCAAGGATCCGGCGGATCGCAAGCTGGAGACGTCTCTGAAGTCCATTTTCGCTAATACGGGTGCATTGCTCAGACCTGCTGTGGCGTTGGTATGGGTGAGTAGTGCTATTGCTAATTGGGCTGAGAATTTAGCTGCTGATATGGATACGCTTGATAAAGATAATGTTCTTTTAACTCTTGGTTATATCAAGGACGCTGCAGATTACCTGAAGGATGCGGCGATGGATGTTGGTCTCTTGGGATCAAGGGCCAATGCCATGGCGATCTCGGCCAGGAGAGCGCTGTGGATTCATCAATGGAATGCTAATGCCGACTTCAAGAGAGCTATGGAAGCTCTCCCCTTCAAAGGTAATGTCTTGTTTGGTGACGGCTTGGCTGATCTGGTGTCTACCGCAACGGCGGGTAAGTCATCTTTTCTTCCTTATGTTCCCACACAACAGAAAAAGACACCATATCAGCAGATGCAGTCCTTTCATCCCAATAAATACAAGCGTGGAAAAGGTTTGTCCTTCCTCGCTTCAAAGGGTAGAGGACGGGGAAGAAAGTCGCCTGCAGTTTCAGGCGCCCAGGACCAAAATTCCTCCCCTGCCTCTACCAAGCCCACCGCATGACGCTGGGGCTTCCCTGGGGGAGTCCGGACCGGTGGGGGGCCGTCTGCGGATCTTCAGTCAGGTCTGGGTTCAATCAGGCCTGGATCCTTGGGTGCTAGATATAGTATCTCAGGGATACAAGCTGGAGTTTCAGGAGGTGCCCCCTCACCGGTTTTTCATTTCGGCCTTACCAGTGTCTCTTCCGGACAGGGAGGTGGTGAAGGCAGCAATACAATAGTTGTGTCAACAGAGGGTCATTGTTCCCGTTCCCCCGTCCCAATGGGGGGAGGGGTTCTACTTGAGCCTCTTTGTGGTACAGAAACCAGACAGTTCGGTCAGACCGATTCTGAACCTAAAGTCCCTCAATCCATACTTGAAGGTTTTCAAGTTCAGGATGGAATCTCTTCGAGCTGTGATTGCCAGCCTAGAAGGGGGGGACTTTATGGCGTCAGTTGACATAAAGGATGCCTACTTACACGTCCCAATATATCCTCCGCATCAAGCTTTCCTCAGGTTTGCGGTACAGGGTTCTCATTACCAATTTCAGACGTTGCCGTTTGGGCTTTCCACGGCCCCGAGGATTTTCACCAAAGTCATGGCAGAAATGATGGTTCTCCTTCGCAAGCAAGGGGTTACCATTATCCCGTATCCTGATAAAGGCGAGGTCCAGGGAACAGTTGCTGAGAAATGTGAATTTGTCTCTGTCCGTTCTGCGACAACACGGTTGGCTGCTAAATTTGCCAAAGTCTCAGTTGATTCCGACCACTCGGTTGCCCTTTCTGGGCATGATTCTGGACATGGGCTTACGGTAGGTGTTTCTTCCGGAAGACAAAGCTCTGGAACTGCAGACGATGGTCAGGGAGCTTCTGAGGCCGAAAAGTGTGTCGGTTCATCAATGTACTCGGGTTCTGGGGAAAATGGTTGCGGCGTACGAAGCCATTCCGATTGGCAGGTTTCATGCCCGGGTGTTTCAGTGGGATCTGCTGAGCAAGTGGTCCGGGTCTCACCTGCACATGCACCGGAAGATAAGTGTATCTCCCAGGGCCAGGATTTCTCTCCTGTGGTGGCTACAAAGTTCTCACCTCCTAGGAGGGCGCCGATTCGGTATCCTGGATTGGGTCCTGTTGACAACAGATGCAAGTCTCCGAGGCTGGGGCGCAGTCACCCAGGGAAGAAATTTGCAGGGGAAATGGTCGCTCCAGGAATCTTGTCTCCACATAAATGTTCTCGAGTTAAGAGCCATTTACAACGGCCTTCTACAAGCAAGAAGCCTTCTTCAGGGTCGGCCTGTCCTGATATAGTCGGACAACATAACAGCGGTGGCGCATATAAACCGTCAAGGCGGAACAAGGAGCAGGGCGGCTATGGCGGAGGCCACAAGAATCCTTCGCTGGGCGGAACAGCACGTGAGCGCCCTGTCAGCAGTCTTCCTTCCGGGAGTGGACAACTGGGAAGCAGACTTCCTCAACAGACACGATCTCCATCCGGGAGAGTGGGCTCTTCACCAAGAGGTGTTTGCAGAAGTGACGAAGCGTTGGGGAACTCCGCTGATCGACATGATGGCGTCTCGCCTCAACAAGAAGCTTCCAAGGTATTGTTCCAGGTCAAGGGACCCCCAAGTCAGTGCAGTGGACGCCCTGGTAACTCCGTGGGTGTTTCAGTCGGTGTATGTGTTCCCTCCGCTTTCTCTAATTCCAAAGGTACTGGGAATCATTTGACGAGCAAGAGTGCAAGCGATTCTTGTCGTTCCAGATTGGCCAAGAAGGGCCTGGTATCCAGATCTTCAGGACTTACTTGTGGCAGATCCTTGGCCACTCCCTCTAAGAGAGGACCTGTTATTGCAGGGACCATGCGTGTTTCCAGACTTACCGCGGCTGCGTTTGACGGCATGGAAGTTGAGCGGCAAATCTTAGCTCGGAAAGGTATTCCCGGGGAGGTCATTCCCACTCTCCTTAAGGCAAGTAAGGAAGTTACGGCGAAACATTATCACCGTATTTGGAGAAAGTATGTTTCAAAGCTGCTCCTGTGGAAGAATTTCACTTGGGTTGGTTTCTCCATTTTTTGCAGGCAGGCGTCGATGCCGGCCTGAAATTGGGTTCCATCAAGGTGCAGATTTCGGCTTTATCTATCTTCTTTCAGAAGGAATTGGCTGTTCTCCCTGAGGTTCAGACTTTTGTGAAGGGAGTGATGCATATCCATCCTCCGTTTGTGCCCCCGGTGGCACCATGGGATCTTGATGTGGTCTTACAGTTTCTTATGTCTTCCTGGTTTGAACCTTTGCGTAAGGTTGAGTTAAAGTTTCTCACTTGGAAGGTGGTCATGCTGTTGGCTCTGGCATCTGCCAGGCGGGTGTCTGAGTTGGCGGCCTTATCTCACAAGAGTCCGTACTTGATCTTCCATTCGGATAGAGCGGAATTGAGGACTCGTCAACAATTTCTGCCGAAGGTGGTGTCTTCGTTTCACATTAACCAACCTAATGTGGTACCTGTGGCTACAGATGCTGTGGCAGTTCCAAAGTCTCTTGATGTTGTGAGAGCTTTGAAGATCTACGTCGCCAGAACGGCGGTGGCCAGGAAAACAGAGGCGCTGTTTGTTTCCAACAAGATTGGTCATCCGGCTTCGAAGCAGACTATTGCACGCTGGATTTGTAGTACGATTCAGCAAGCTCATTCTTCGGCTTGGCTACCGGTGCCAAAATCAGTGAAGGCCCATTTTACCAGGAAGGTGGGCTCATCTTGGGCGGCTGCACGAGGGGTCTCGGCACCTCAGCTTTGCCGAGCAGCTACGTGGTCGGGTTCAAACACCTTTGCTAAGTTTTACAAGTTTGATACCCTGGCTGAGGAGGACCTCATGTTTGCTCAATCGATGCTGCAGAGTCGTCCGCACTCTCCCGCCCGTGTTGGAGCTTTGGTATAGACCCCATGGTCCTTTTGGAGTCCCCAGCATCCTCTAGGACGTAAGAGAAAATAGGATTTTAGTACCTACCGGTAAATCCTTTTCTCCTAGTCCGTAGAGGATGTTGGGCGCCCATCCCAGTGCGGACTGTTACTTGCAGTGTATTCTTGCTGGTTAAATTAGTTTATAGACGAGTTGTGTATTTATTGGTTTCAGCTTGTTGCTGTTATTAATTCATACTGTTATCTGGTTTACTGTTACTCCGGTTGTACGGTATGTTTGTGGTGTTGGCTGGTATGTTGTAGCCCTTAGTTTAAACAAAAATCCTTTCCTCTAAATGTCCGTCTCTCCTGGGCAAAGTTCCTATAACTGAGGTCTGGAGGAGGGGCATAGAGGAAGGAGCCAGTTCACACCCAGTTAAAGTCTTTTCAGTGTGCCCAAGCTCCTGCGGATCCCGTCTATACCCCATGGTCCTTTTGGAGTCGCCAGCATCCTCTACGGACTAGAGAAAAGGATTTACCGGTAGGTACTAAAATCTTATTATTATTAATATCCCCAATTGCACAGGCTCAGCAACACAGACATCCACACAGTATTGTTGTGTGCCTACTGATTCAGCAGTTAATAACAATTTTTAGCATACAGTAGCCTAGCGATCTAACAGTCTCTTCAAAGAATTTGGGTTCTGGAGGCGTATATGACAGATTAAATAAACAAGAAGGTTTATTTACCAAAAAGGGTACAACGCTTATCTTCTAAATAATGTTACAATAAGGTGGTTACATACAGAGCCGGCCTTAACCAATATGATGCCCTAGGCAAGATTTTGGCTGGTGCCCCCTAGCACCGCCGCTAGTTCTGCAGGAGATGCCTGGCATGAGTCAGCTGGCAGCTCTGCTAACGTCGGGTGCCTTTTGTTTATGAAAATGCATCTTATTTGCATTATTATGTGGCTAGGATGTACACGCAGCTTCTGCTGATTAAAATGATATGCAGCTTGTCTATATTCTTTGTGCGACTGTGGCTGTATCTGTATACAAAATTACACTGATTTCCAGGAATACACTGCAATATAGCATTTCGTATGCAGATACAGCCGCAGTCACACACACAATATAGGCATGCCGCATATCATTTTAATCAGCAGCAGCTGCTGGTGCCCCTAAGCATAACAAATGCCCTAGGCATTTGCCTAGTTTGCCTGTGCCTAAGGCCGACTCTGGTTACATATAAAAGCATTACAAAGTATATATACAGCTAAGAAAATTGAAAATAAAAATAGGATTAAATTTACAGCCTTAGGCCCTCAATCAGCTTCAGTAGCAGTTTTGCTAACATAGCAAAACAAGTACTGCTTACAATCACATGCTCGGGGCCGCCCAGTACAGGGCAAGGCCGCCCAACATGTTAAGTGCCTCCCAGTCGCACATTGCAGAAATCGGTGAATAGTGGAAGACCCCGCTCCGCTGCCAAGTTTCCTATCGCAGAAAACGCAGGCAACATCAGGCCATCCCGACAACCACTATGACACGCCTGCATTTCCTGCTGCACTCCCTCCCAATGCCGTGTCGCCGACCCAAAACGCCCACTTACTGTCACTCACTTTGAGATCGCATCCATCAAGATTGCGATTGCAAAGTGAAAGTCCGCACATGCGCACTGCAGACACTGCGCATGCGCAGATGGACGACACACATCCATCTGCGATTTTTGGAAAACTGCAAACTGCATACTGGAAAACTGCATACTGAATTAGGCCCTTCATATGCAGCTAATTCTGTTTCGGGGGCACGGTAAGGAAATGTAGAGTCTACAGTTTAAATCTCGCATGCAGCAGGGATCCCTCAGTCCAACCAAGTACAATGGATGGTCATAATTTTTATAAGTATCACACCTTTGGTGATGTCATCTGAGGCCTTGCTGAGTGGCTGATTCGATAAGTAATCCGGGGACCTCCCATGACTTCCATGACTTGCTCTTCTAACTTACAACTCACATTCACATATTTGGTACTTTCCCCGCAAGAGCTTGATCTAAAATATGGGGTGCCCATATAACTCTCTGCTATTTTAGCAACCATATGATAGTAAATATCATGCGTTTGTGATGTGGGATAGTGGAGAGGTTTTATGTCTTGGAAACAATTCGCCGTTTGCACTTCACCTGTAAACCCATCTCAGCTAAGTGCCTTATTATTTTCTACACACTCCACTATTGGGAATATATAATTTTACATCATAAACCATATCCCATATGATGTTCCCTTAATCTAATGTAGTGTAGTCACCTTTTGTGGATGTCTCAATACTCAATACACGTGTGGCCTGATCAACACCTACTGGGTGCTCATTTGTGAGTGGAAACAGAGACAAAGCACTGGCTCGTCAGGTAATTGGCATCTTCCTCTGAATTCAATTACCTTTGATGTACAGACATGGCAGTCAACAAAAGACTTTCTTAGCCTAAATTAACAGTAACATGCTAATGATACCTTTTGTCATAGCAAATGCTTGTCCTGTATCTGCCTGGGATCAAAGTTACCCTTAATGAATGATCATTTCAATTGAACATCCTGTAATACCCATCCTAGTATCACAGGCAAACTATAAGCGGCAGTAGTGTAATCAATATTGCCTACCTAATATCTCTGATCCTCGCAACCACCTACACAGTACTCAGTGGTCACTGAGCAGCCTGGGATTACTCCAACCAATTTCAAAGTACAGTGGGCAAAGTGTTAGTGTTAGCACACATCATGCTGCTTGTTACTGGGAGCAGAGAACTATGTGGTGCAGCCACCAACTGGCATCAAGTTCTGAGCCTCAGAGAAGGCAGTAAGAAAAACAGGTCATTCAGCTCTTGACCTACATTGCAACCCAACAGAAGCTATCTGACTCACTCTCACTCCTATGGGCTCTTTACCAAAAAAGCGCTGAAACTGAGCAGAGCCAAAAGAACATCATCCAGCATCTAGAGAACATGGCCTGGGTCTAAAGTAGGGCTGTTCTTTGTGCTGCAGGGCCTGTGTTTCTAGGCCAAGCTCTCAAGTATTAAACACAGATGTGTCCTCATACACTATTGCTGAAGTCACATCATTCATCCCTTCTCGGTGTGACAGGTCCAGTGATTTTTTTTTCAGGCCAAGTTTGGTAGTGCTTTATATACCGATTCAGACTCAGAGATTGATTCTGATTTTTTCTGTATTGCACTGTCAGAAGGAAGTACCATACAACTAACATACAAATGCAGCAGGAGGCGTACAACTAACATGCAAATGCAGCAGGAGGGCATACAACTAACATGCAAATGCTGCAGGCGGCGTACAACTAATATGCACATGCAGCAGGAGGCATGCAACTAACATGCAAATGCAGCAGGAGGCGTACAACTTACATACAAATGCAGCAGGAGGCGTACAACTAACATGCACATGCAGCAGGAGGCGTGCAACTAACATGCACATGCAGCAGGAGGCGCACAACTAACATGCAAATGCAGCAGGAGGCGTACAACTAACATGCAAATGCTGCAGGAGGCGTACAACTAACATGCAGCAGGAGGCGTGCAACTAACATGCACATGCAGCAGGAGGCGTACAACTAACATGCACATGCAGCAGGAGACGTACAACTTACATACAAATGCAGCAGGAGGCGTACAATTAACATACAAATGCAGCAGGAGGCGTACAACTAACACACAAATGCAGCAGGAGGCGTACAACTAACATGCAAATGTGGCAGGAGGCGTACAACTAACATGCAAATGCAGCAGGAGACGTACAACCAACATACAAATGCAGCAGGAGGCGTACTACTAACATGCAAATGCAGCAGAGGCGTACAACTAACATGCAATGCGTCAGGAGGCGTACAGCTAACATGCAAATACGGCAGGAGGCGTACAACTAACATGCAAATGCAGCAGGAGGCTTGCATCTGCAATCCAAGTGCTGTGTCCGAAGATGCAATATCGGTTCTAAATCACAAGCTTATTCTGATTGTCGGTCGGAACACAATGTGCCCTGGGCTCAGCAAGCCTACAAAACAGGGGCAACACACACCCGTTATGTAGAACGGTCTCATTCGTCACCCCTGCTCTGCCCCCCAAATGTAGCATGTCAATCATGCTGTGGCTAATGGGGCATTGCGAGCGTTCATGCATGACCCGTTCTGCACATGCACACAATCAGTGGCTTAAGTTTGTCCCAGTTGCCTGGAGGCAAGAAAAATATTGGTCCCCCCATATATCATCCATGAGCCAATAAGATGCCGTTTTGAGATCCGAGTAAAATCGAACCCGCTCATCTCTAATTCTAACTATATGAAGCTACTACAAAACCCGTTGCAACTAGGCAGATCTAGGTAGGGGTCCAACCACACACTACATAGATCTGCTCAGTCACTCACAATGCTGATTATTTTTCTGACAATTAATTTGCAAGTGTCATATCCAGGATTAGAACACACAACCTATTACACTGGTAGCATGCACCTTACTGATGGAGATATCTGCTCTTGCATAGGAAGTATGAGAATTCTAACTATATGAAGTTACTTGTAATTGTCAGAGAAATAACTTCATATAGTTAGAATTCTCATGTTTCCTTTATAGGAGCAAATAGCTTCATCAGTAAGGTGTCTGATATACCGGCTGCTGTCAGTTAACTTAATCGATTAATGTCGCTGAACACACGGAACAGGAGGAGAAGTGCCCCCCTTCAAAGTAGGAGCCCGGCGGCAGCTGCCTCCGTTGCCTCCCAGGGTTCTGCCTCTGCACACAATGTGTCCTGCGCATGTGCAGTTCCCCAACCATTGGATTTGTATGTAAACCATTGAGGTTTGCGTACAAACCAAACCAGTCCCTCAGCCTGGCCCATATTAATGTGATAGTGGATCACAGGGACGTGCAGTGATGTGAAGATGTAAATACTGTATCTTTGGGCACTGGTCAGCAGGAGTGGTGGCTCCTCTTAGCTAGGGCCCCTTTGGGTCTCAGTACCGCTCTGAGGGGACATATCCACTATATCGACATCATACCGTACATATTTGGCAAAATAATATGTCAACATAGGCATACACATTATTGTTTTGTGTAACAGTATCAAAATATTCATCCATTAAGCTAATCTGTTCCGTGACAGTTTTATGAATACTCATTTTTTATATTTATGAAACTACAAAATGTTGAGACTCTCTCTCTTTATGTCCGTGGGTGTTTACGGTACTTTATATATGATATTAACATTATGAATCCTGTCACATGTGATTGTGTTGATATTTTGTTGGAGTTGGTAGCTACTGAAATTTTTATTTGCAATTAACACTGCATCATTTGCTATGTTATCACAGGGGAGTTTTCAGTAATTAAAATAATAAACTGCTTTGTGGGCAGCAATATCCTGTTAGTAGGCAAAATGATGTTAAGAATTTGAGATTGAGCTTAAAAAAAATCAATTGCTGTATGATTAACCTCCTGAATTCTGATAAATAACTAATATATTAAGAGACAATTAAAAGCTATATAATAATTGGAAAGGTTCCAAGCCACACAAAACTACGGAGAACTCTTCAGAAGGTCTACATCAAGAGACCCTGAGCACAAGAATACAGTATGTGGTGAGAGTGATCAGAAACTGGATAGTGTAAACTTTATCCAGAAATCTCAGCTGTGGCTACGTGATTCTATGAATACATTTACAAGCAATATGTAAAAATCAAACAATCCCCCCCAAAATTATTCCCGTGAAAGTTTTATATCAAATTAGTAAAGCTGGGTACACCCTAGACGATGGGTGTACCCAGCGACATCGTGGGCGATGCACACTTGCCTATGTCGAGAGCGACGGCAGGGGCCATGCTGCCTTTGACGGAGGATGTCGCTGACAACGCAAATCTTTAATGGCATAGTGTGTACAAACCTGATTAATTGAACGATGTGCCGTTCCTAATTGTCGGAATTGGGCACATCGTTCACAGTATCGTCTAGTGCGTACTCAACATGAGTGTCTCTGAAATCAGTAAATTAGGATTTACAGCGACATTGCACTAACACTCATAGTGCATGTTATGGCAAATAATATCTGACATTTAGCACAGCAAGGAAATAAGTACTTATTGCAGCATAGCAGATCATGCTTACTATGCATACTATAGTAACAAAGCAGAAGAATAAAAATGGTGTACATGAGTGGCTGACATAATCATATGCCCCCATATAGCCTCATACGGGTTGGGTATGTGTGACAGGTGACAAAGCCGACGGCAGTATCCCGGCTGCTAGATGGCCGACGGGGGGAGGGGGAGCGCAACAAAGCTCTTTGTGGACACCCACAAGTGAGAATAGTCCCTGGTGGTCGGCATGCCGACCAGTGGGATTTTCAGATGCCGGGATCCTGGTGTCGGTATTGTGATCGTCGGTCTCCTGTCCCCCTCATACAGCCCCATGTAGCCTCTGTTCTCCTTTAGGTCTCAGTTTAAGTTGGAAGTGGGTATAATCTGCATGTTGACAGTCACTATGTTGACATTGAATGTATCAAAACCACAGTGCCCACGCTAGCATTATAACACTATGGGGCGTATGCAATTAGCTCCATTTTCTCTAACGTCCTAGTGGATGCTGGGGACTCCGTAAGGACCATGGGGAATAGACGGGCTCCGCAGAGACTGGGCACTCTAAGAAAGATTTAGTACTACTGGTGTGCACTGGCTCCTCCCTCTATGCCCCTCCTCCAGACCTCAGTTAGAATCTGTGCCCGGACAGAGCTGGGTGCATTTTAGTGAGCTCTCCTGAGCTTGCTAATAAGAAAGTATTTTAGTTAGGTTTTTTTTATTTTCAGAGAGTTTCTGCTGGCAACAGACTCTCTGCTACGTGGGACTGAGGGGAGAGAAGCAAACCTACTAACTGCGGCTAGGTTGCGCTTCTTAGGCTACTGGACACCATTAGCTCCAGAGGGATCGAACACAGGAACCTAACCTTGGTCGTCCGTTCCCGGAGCCGCGCCGCCGTCCCCCTCGCAGAGCCAGAAGACAGAAGCCAGCGGGTTGAAGCAAGAAGACGTCAAAATCGGCGGCAGAAGACTCCTGTCTTCATATGAGTTAGCGCACAGCACTGCAGCTGTGCGCCATTGCGCCCACACTAACCCACACACTCCGGTCACTGTAGGGTGCAGGGCGCAGGGGGGGGCGCCCTGGGCAGCAATTAAGTACCTTCTGGCAAAAGTAGCATATATACAGTTGGACACTGTTATATGCATGAGCCCCCGCCATTAATTTCACACAAAATCGCGGGACAGAAGCCCGCCGCTGAGGGGGCGGGGCCTTCTTCCTCAGCACTCACCAGCGCCATTTTCTCTCCACAGCTCCGCTGAGGGGAAGCTCCCCAGGCTCTCCCCTGCAGACTCACGGTAGAAAGGGTAAAAAGAGAGGGGGGGCACATAAATTTAGCGCATTAATCATATATACAGCAGCTACTGGGTAAACACTAAGTTACTGTGTGATTCCTGGGTCATATAGCGCTGGGGTGTGTGCTGGCATACTCTCTCTCTGTCTCTCCAAAAGGCCTTGTGGGGGTCCTGTCCTCATATAGAGCATCCCCTGTGTGTGTGGTGTGTCGGTACGCGTGTGTCGACATGTTTGACGAAGAGGGCTATGTGGAGGCAGAGCAAGTGCAGATGAATGACGTGTCTCCGCCGACGGCGCTGACACCTGATTGGATGGATATGTGGAAGGTGTTAAATGATAATGTAAACTCCTTGCATAAAAGGTTGGATAAAGCTGATGCCTTGGGACAGTCGGGGTCTCAGCCCATGCCTGATCCTACAGCGCAGAGGTCGTCAGGGTCTCAGAAGCGCCCACTATCCAAAATTGTTGACACAGATATCGACACGGATTCTGACTCCAGTGTCGATGAGGATGATGCAAAATTGCAGCCTAAAATGGCTAAAGCCATCCGCTACATGATTATAGCAATGAAGGATGTTTTGCACATATCAGAGGTAAACCCTGTCCCTGACGAGGGTTTATATGTATGGGGAGAAAAAGCAAGAGGTGACTTTTCCCCCTTCACATGAGTTAAATGAATTATGTGAAAAAGCGTGGGATTCCCCCGATAAGAAAGTGCTGATTTCCAAAAGGTTACTTATGGCGTACCCTTTCCCGCCAACGGACAGGGTGCGCTGGGAATCCTCCCCTAGGGTAGATAAAGCTCTGACACGCTTATCTAAGAAGGTGGCCCTGCCGTCACAGGATACGGCCGCCCTAAAGGATCCTGCAGATAGGAAGCAGGAAAGTATCCTGAAGTCTGTTTATACACATTCAGGTACTCTACTGAGGGCGGCAATTGCGTTGGCCTGGATGTGTAGTGCTGTAGCAGCATGGACAGATAATCTGTCTGAGGAAATGGATACCTTAGACAAGGATACCATTTTACTGACCCTGGGGCATATAAAAGACGCTGTCCTATATATGAGGGATGCCCAGAGGGACATTTGCCTACTGGGCTCTAGAGTAAATGCAATGTCAATTTCTGCCAGAAGGGTCCTGTGGACTCGGCAATGGACAGGTGATGCCGACTCCAAAAAGCACATGGAGGTTTTACCTTACAAGGGTGAGGAATTGTTTGGGGACGGCCTCTCGGACCTAGTTTCCACAGCTATGGCTGGGAAGTCAAATTTTTTGCCATATATTCCCTCACAGCCTAAGAAAGCACCGTATTACCAAATGCAGTCCTTTCGATCACAAAGAAGCAAGAAGGTCAGAGGTGCGACCTTTCTTGCCAGAGGCAGGGGTAGAGGAAAGAAGCTGCACCATACAGCTAGTTCCCAGGAACAGAAGTCCTCCCCGGTTTCCACTAAATCCACCGCATGACGCTGGGGCTCCACAGGAGCCAGGAGCGGTGGGGGCGCGTCTCCGAAATTTCAGCCACCAGTGGGTTCGCTCACAGGTGGATCCCTGGGCTATACAGATTGTGTCTCAGGGATACAAGCTGGAATTCGAAGTGATGCCCCCTCACCGTTACCTCAAATCGGCCCTGCCAGCTTCCCCCATGGAACGAGAAGTAGTGTTAGCGGCAATTCACAAGTTATATCTCCAGCAGGTGGTGGTAAAGGTTCCCCTCCTTCAACAAGGAAGAGGATACTATTCCACAATGTTTGTGGTACCGAAACCGGACGGTTCGGTCAGACCCATATTGAATTTAAAGTCCCTGAACATTTATCTGAAAAGATTCAAGTTCAAAATGGAATCGCTCAGAGCGGTCATTGCAAGCCTGGAAGAGGGGGATTTTATGGTGTCTCTGGACATCAAGGATGCTTACTTGCATGTCCCCATTTATCCACCTCATCAGGAGTACCTCAGATTTGTGGTACAGGACTGTCATTACCAATTCCAGACGTTGCCGTTTGGGCTCTCCACGGCACCGATAATATTTACCAAGGTAATGGCAGAAATGATGGTGCTCCTTCGAAAGCAAGGAGTCACAATTATCCCATACTTGGACGATCTCCTCATAAAGGCGAGGTCCAGATAGCAGATGCTGATCAGCGTAGCACACTCTCAGGAAGTGTTGCAACAGCACGGCTGGATTCTGAATATCCCAAAGTCGCAGCTGATTCCTACAACGCGTCTACCTTTTCTGGGCATGATTCTGGACACGGACCAGAAGAAGGTGTTTCTCCCGGCGGAGAAGGCTCAAGAGCTCGTGATTTTAGTCAGAGACCTCTTAAAACCGAAACAGGTGTCGGTGCATCGCTGCACCCGAGTCCTGGGAAAGATGGTGGCATCATACGAAGCCATTCCCTTCGGCAGGTTCCATGCGAGGATCTTTCAGTGGGATCTGTTGGACAAGTGGTCCGGATCGTATCTTCAGATGCATCGGCTGATCACCCTGTCCCCGAGGGCCAGGGTGTCTCTTCTGTGGTGGCTACAGAGTGCTCACCTTCTCGAGGGCCGCAGGTTCGGCATACAGGACTGGGTCCTGGTGACCACAGATGCGAGCCTCCGAGGGTGGGGGGCAGTCACTCAGGGAAGAAACTTCCAAGGGTTGTGGTCAAGTCAGGAGGCTTGTCTGCACATAAATATCCTGGAACTAAGGGCCATATACAACACCCTGAGTCAAGCGGAGCCTCTGCTTCGCAACCAACCGGTGCTGATTCAGTCAGACAACATCACCGCAGTGGCTCATGTAAACCGCCAGGGCGGCACAAGAAGCAGAGTGGCGATGGCGGAAGCCACCAGGATTCTTCGTTGGGCGGAGAATCACGTGCAAGCACTGTCAGCAGTGTTCATTCCGGGAGTGGACAGCTGGGAAGCAGACTTCCTCAGCAGGCACGACCTCCACCCGGGAGAGTGGGGACTTCATCACGAAGTCTTCACTCAGATTACAAATCGATGGGAACTGCCACAGGTAGACATGATGGCGTCCCGTCTCAACAAAAAGCTACAAAGGTATTGCGCCAGGTCAAGAGACCCTCAGGCGATAGCTGTGGACGCACTGGTAACACCGTGGGTGTTCCAGTCGGTCTATGTGTTTCCTCCTCTTCCTCTCATACCCAAGGTGCTGAGAATCGTAAGAAAAAGAGGAGTGAGAACAATACTCATTGTTCCGGATTGGCCAAGAAGGACTTGGTACCCGGAACTGCAAGAAATGCTCACAGAGGACCCATGGCCTCTGCCTCTCAGACAGGACCTGTTGCAACAGGGGCCCTGTCTGTTCCAAGACTAACCGCGGCAGCGTTTGACGGCATGGCGGTTGAACGCAGGATCCTAGCGGAAAAAGGCATTCCGGAGGAAGTTATTCCTACGCTGATAAAGGCTAGGGAGGACGTGACAGCAAGACACTATCACCGTATATGGCGAAAATATGTTGCCTGGTGTGAGGCCAAAAAGGCCCCTACAGAGGAATTCCAGCTGGGCCGGTTCCTGCACTACCTACAGTCTGGAGTGACTATGGGCCTGAAGTTGGGGTCCATAAAGGTCCAGATTTCGGCCCTATCCATTTTCTTTCAAAAGGAACTGGCTTCTCTTCCTGAAGTTCAGACGTTTGTTAAGGGAGTGCTGCATATTCAGCCCCCTTTTGTGCCACCAGTGGCACCTTGTGATCTCAACGTGGTGTTGGGTTTCCTGAAATCCCACTGGTTTGAGCCACTGAAGACCGTGGAGCTAAAGTATCTCACGTGGAAGGTGGTCATGCTATTGGCCTAAGCTTCGGCTAGGCGTGTGTCAGAATTGGCGGCTTTGTCATGTAAAAGCCCCTATCTGGTTTTCCATATGGACAGGGCAGAATTACGGACTCGTCCGCAATTTCTGCCGAAGGTGGTGCCATCTTTTCATTTGAACCAACCTATTGTGGTGCCTGCGGCTACTCGTGACTTGGAGGATTCCAAGTTGCTTGATGTAGTCAGGGCTTTGAAGATCTATGTAGCCAGGACGGCTGGAGTCTATCCTGTAGGCATCCAACAAGCTGGGTGCTCCTGCTTCAAAGCAAACCATTGCTCGCTGGATCTGTAGCACGATTCAGCAGGCTCATTCTGCGGCTGGTTTGCCGCATCCAAAATCAGTGAAAGCCCATTCCACAAGAAAAGTGGGCTCTTCTTGGGCGGCTGCCCGAGGGGTCTCGGCATTACAGCTTTGCCGAGCAGCTACTTGGTCGGGTACAAACACATTTGCTAGGTTCTACAAGTTTGATACCCTGGCTGAGGAGGACCATGTGTTTGCCCATTCGGTGCTGCAGAGTCATCCGCACTCTCCTACCCGTTTGGGAGCTTTGGTATAATCCCCATGGTCCTTACGGAGTCCCCAGCATCCACTAGGACGTTAGAGAAAATAAGATTTTACTCACCGGTAAATCTATTTCTCGTAGTCCGTAGTGGATGCTGGGCGCCCGTCCCAAGTGCGGACTTTCTGCAATACGTGTACATAGTTATTGCTTAATAAAGGGTTATGTTATGTGGGCATCCATTGTTGATGCTCTGTTGTGGTTCATACTGTTGACTGGGTAAGTTTATCACAAGTTATACGGTGTGATTGGTGTGGCTGGTATGAGTCTTACCCTGGATTCCAAAATCCTTTCCTTATAATGTCAGCTCTTCCGGGCATAGTTTCCTTAACTGAGGTCTGGAGGAGGGGCATAGAGGGAGGAGCCAGTGCACACCAGTAGTACTAAATCTTTCTTAGAGTGCCCAGTCTGCTGCGGAGCCCGTCTATTCCCCATGGTCCTTACGGAGTCCCCAGCATCCACTACGGACTACGAGAAATAGATTTACCGGTGAGTAAAATCTTATTTTTTCACCTATTTGCCCTATGCAATATTTTCGCCTAGGCGAAAAATGTAACAGGGGCGGAAAACATGTGGATCAGCGAATCCACTTGTTTTCTGTCGCGAATGCAGGCCATTTTTGCCGATTTTGAGGCATTTTTCAGCAATTCCTTTTCACTTAATAAAAGAAGATAAATAGGCATTGGCGAAAATGCCTTCAAAACTGCCGAAAGCTGCTCTAAATGAATACGAGTGGGGCGAATTCATTAGCTCCAAAATGTAATCGGAACTAATTGCATACGCCTCTATAACGAAAATATTGCATAGGGCTCCATGCACCCTAAAAATAGCGAAAAAGCTCAGTTTTTTTCACCTAGGTGAAAAAATGGAGCTAATTGCATACGCCCGGGCTAGATGCATCATCGCTTGGAGAGAAAAAGTACCACTCAAAAACTGCCAAATCACAGGCTGAGTTTGAAATATGGCAGTTAGGAGCTGATTGGCTGGCACATACATATTCACTCTCCATTTTATCACTTTCCAAGCAATGATGCATCTGGCCCTATAACTTTAAGCATGTCTGTTAAGCGACATGTTTAAAGTTATCAAGCCAGTGCTTTAAGTAACATTAGAGTTGTGAACTGGCATTGACAGGTGTAAGATATAATGCTGTGTAATACACAATGTAATAAAGCCAAGCATACAAAGCAGTTACTGTATAACAATGCCAGTCAAAGTGGGCGTTGAATTGTCCACGCCCAGCTAATTGCCGCATCGGACCTATTCAATCAATGGGCTTTACCCCACATACGAGTCCCCAAAGTCGGACTGAACCTGAAAAGTGGGTTTCTGCATGTGAACTATGATTTTTCAGTGTAGGAAAAAAGCTATTTAATTGAATAACCTATCTATCTGCCACAGTGAATTTTGCTGCCAATTAGTCGCATGGCTAGTTGAATAACACAAACCCATTATCCAGTTTCCATTGTTTTAACAAAGAATCTCCCAATATTTGGGGCTCTTTATTTATTTATTATTTATTTATTAACAGTTTCTTGTATAGCGCAGCATACTGTATTCCGTTGCGCTTTACAATTAGAACAACAGTAATAGAACAAAACTGGGTAAAAACAGACAGACATAGAGGTAGAGAGGCCCTGCTCGCAAGCTTACAATCTGTAGGGAAATACAGTAGGCTTTGATACACAAGGATAGATGTTACCTATTGCATAATGGTCCACCAGATTGCTAGGTTCTCAATGGGTTGTATGATATGATCACCCAGCAATGTTGGCCAAGGGTCAGGAGGATGTGAGAGTAAAGAAAGACAAGATATGTGAGGTTATGTTTACTGTACAGAGAGGATGTAATTAGATAGGGAAGCACTGAAGGTTATGTGGGTGGGTCTGGATCTGCAGACAATGAACGTCTAGCGAAGAAGATTAGCCTCGCAGCTGCACTCAAAATGGATTGTAGTGGTGAGAGCCTATGTTTGGGAAGACCTGTCAGGAGGTTATTACAATAATCAATGCAGGAGATAATGAGAGCATGGATTAGAGTTTTTGTTGTGTCTTGTGTAAGATATGGTCTATTTTGGATATGTTTCTTAGATGTATGTAACATGATCTTGAGGCAGATTGAATGTGGGGAACAAAGGACAGCTCAGAATCAAGAATGACACCTAGGCAGCAAACTTGTGGGGTAGGGATGATTGCTGGGTTATCAACAGTGGTAGAGACATCAGGTTAGTAACTACTATTGGCCGGTGGAAATATAATTAATTCTGTTTTGGAAATATTAAGTTTGAGGTGGCGAGATGTCATCCAAGATGAAATGGCAGAAAAGCAGTGACACGGCCCAATACAGTTGGTGACAAATTTGGGGAGGATAGGTAGATTTGAGTATCATCTGCACACAGATGATACTGAAATCCAAAAGAGTTGATTAGTTTGCCAAGAGATATGGTATAGATAGAGAAAATCAGAGGACCTAAGACTGAGCCTTGCGGTATTTCAACTGAGAGAGGTAGTGAAGAGGAGGTGGAATCAGAGAAACGTACACTGAAGGAATGAATAGATAAGTAGGATGAGAACCAAAAAAGGGATGTGTCCTGAAGACCTAGGGATTGTAGTGTTTGTGTGAGAAGAGAGTGGTCAAGAGTGTCAAAAGCAGCAGAGAGATCATGGAGAATAAGTAGTGAGTAATGACCTTTAAATTTAGCAGTCACTACCTTAGTCAATGCTGTCTCTGTGGAGTGTTGGGCACAAAATCCTGACTGAAATGGGTCCAGTAAGCTGTGTGAGGTGAGTGTAGGCAAGTCTCTCGAGTAGCATGGAGGGGCATGGGAGCTAAGAGATGGGACGGAAGTTTGAGAGAGAGGGTCAGAATTTTGTTTTTTTCAGAATGGAAGTAATCACTACATGCTTGTACAGAGAAGGAAAGATACGAGTAGACAGAGGGAGATTACAGATTTTCGTTAAGGCTGGGATGAGCACAGCAGACAGAGCTGTACTAATTTGTGAGGGTATAGAGTTAAGGGGAGAGGTAGTAGAGTAGGCAGATGAGAAGACTGCAGATACTTCATCTTCATTTGTGGGATCAAATGAAGAGAACGTGTTAGATGGTTCAGGAAGGGAATTGAGCAGGTCACTGGCTGTGGAAGAGCATACCATTTCATTTCGGATCTTATCAATCTTGTCCTTGAAATAGGAAGCAAGATCTTGCACACTGATAGTGGCTGGTGGGTTGGGTGAGGGAGGGACAAGAAGTGATTTAAATGTATTAAAAAGTTTCTTGGGGTTAGAGGCTTGAGCAGAGATGAGAGATTGGAAATATGTTTGTTTGGCAGTGTCCAGAGCATTACGATAAGAGTGGTACATGGTCTTATATGCGAGGACGTCACATGAACTACGAGATTTACGCCACTGGCGTTCTACTTTACGTGAGAGTTTTTGTAGGTGTCTTGTGTATTTAGAGTGCCATGGTTGACATCTAAGTCTACGTGGAGTGTGATGGGTAGCCGGAGCCACTTCATCGAGTGCTGTTTCTAGAGTTTGGTTAAGGTGTGATACAGTAGTCTCAGGAGAGGTGAATTTAGAAATTGGTGAAAGCAGTGGTTGCAGTGAGGTAGATAGTTGTTGAAAATCAATAGCGTTAATATTTCTACGGGTTAAAGGAGGCTTGGTAGACTTCAGGGACATTGAGTTTGAAGTAATGGAGGAGAGCATGCAGGTGATGAGGTTGTGATCTGAGAGATGGAAAGGAGTGTTAGTGAGTTCAGAAACAGAGCATAGTCTGGTGAATACAAGATCAAGGCAGTGGCCCTCCTGATGAGTAGGGGAGTCAGTCCATTGGGAGAGGCCAAGAGAGGAGGTTAGAGAGAGTAGTTTGGAGGCATGGGGATATCGTGGACTGTCAATAGAGATCTTGAAATCGCCCATAATGATGGTGGAGATATCAGAGGATAAAAAGTGAGGGAGCCAAGCAGAAAAATCTTCCAGAAACTTTGTGGGTTGCCCAGGTGGACGATACATAGCTGCAACATGCAGAGAGAAAGGAGTGAAAATCCTAATTTCTCTAACGTCCTAGTGGATGCTGGGGACTCCGTCAGGACCATGGGGAATAGCGGCTCCGCAGGAGACAGGGCACAAAAGCAAGCTTTTAGGATCACATGGTGTGTACTGGCTCCTCCCCCTATGACCCTCCTCCAAGCCTCAGTTAGGTTTTTGTGCCCGTCCGAGCAGGGTGCAATCTAGGTGGCTCTCTTAAAGAGTTGCTTAGAAAAAGTTTTTAGGTTCTTTATTTTCAGTGAGTCCTGCTGGCAACAGGCTCACTGCATCGAGGGACTTGGGGGAGAGAAGTGCAGATGCTGAAGATTGAAGAGGTCCGGAACCAGGCGGCAGAAGACTTTCAGTCTTCATCAGGTAGCGCACAGCACTGCAGCTGTGCGCCATTGTTGTCAGCACACTTCACACAGTGGTCACGGAGGGTGCAGGGCGCGGGGGGGGGCGCCCTGGGCAGCAATGTATAATACCTGTATGGCGAAAAATACATCACATATAGCCCTTGAGGCTATATGGATGTATTTAACCCCTGCCAGATATCACAAACTCCGGAGAAGAAGCCCGCCGAAAAGGGGGCGGGGCCTATTCTCCTCAGCACACAGCGCCATTTTCCCTCACAGAAATGCTGGTGGGAAGGCTCCCATGCTCTCCCCTGCACTGCACTACAGAAACAGGGTTAAAACAGAGAGGGGGGGCACTGATTTGGCGATATGAATATATATTAAATGCTATAAGGGAGGAACACTTATATAAAGGTTGTCCCTATATAATTATAGCGTTTTGGTGTGTGCTGGCAAACTCTCCCTCTGTCTCCCCAAAGGGCTAGTGGGTCCTGTCCTCTATCAGAGCATTCCCTATGTGTGTGCTGTATGTCGGTACGTGTGTGTCGACATATATGAGGAAAATGTTGGTGAGGAGGCGGAGCAAATTGCCTGTAATGGTGATGTCACTCTCTAGGGAGTCGACACCGGAATGGATGGCTTATTTATGGAATTACGTGATAATGTCAACACGCTGCAAGCCGGTTGACGACATGAGACGGCCGGCGAACAAATTAGTACCTGCTCAGGCGTCTCAAACACTGTCAGGGGCTGTAAAACGCCCATTTACCTCAGTCGGTCGACACAGACCCAGACACGGACACTGATTTCAGTGTCGACGATGAAGAAACAAACGTATTTTCCTTTAGGGCCACACGTTAAGGGCAATGAAGGAGGTGTTACATATTTCTGATACTACAAGTACCACAAAAAAGGGTATTATGTGGGATGTGAAAAAACTACCTGTAGTTTTTCCTGAATCAGATAAATTAAATGAAGTGTGTGATGATGCGTGGGTTTCCCCCGATAAAAAATTATTGGCGGTATACCCTTTCCCGCCAGAAGTTAGGGCGCGTTGGGAAACACCCCTTAGGGTGGATAAGGCGCTCACATGCTTATCAGAACAAGTGGCGGTACCATCTACAGATAGGGCCGTACTTAAGGAGCCAGCTGATAGGAGGCTGGAAAATATCCTAAAAAGTATACACATGTTATACTGCGACCAGCGATCGCCTCAGCCTGGATGTGCAGAGCTGAGGTGGCTTGGTCGGATTCCCTGACTAAAAATATTGATACCCTTGACAGGGACAGTATTTTATTGACTATAGAGCATTTAAAGGATGCATTTCTATATATGCGAGATGCGCAGAGGGATATTTGCACTCTGGCATCAAGAGTAAATGCGATGTCCATATCTGCAAGAAGATGTTTATGGACACGACAGTGGTCAGGTGATGCAGATTCCAAACGGCACAAAGATGTATTGCCGTATAAAGGGGAGGAGTTATTTGGGGTCGGTCCATGGGACCTGGTGGTCACGGCAACTGCTGGAAAATCCACCGTTTTTTACCCTAAGTCACATCTCTGCAGAAAAAGACACCGTCTTTTCAGCCTCAGTCCTTTCGTCCCTATAAGAGTCATATCTGCCCAGGGATAGAGGAAAGGGAAGAAGACTGCAGCAGGCAGCCCATTCCCAGGAACAGAAGCCCTCCAACGCTTCTACCAAGTTCTCAGCATGACGCTGGGACCGTACAGGACCCCTGGATCCTACAAGTAGTATCCAAGGGGTACAGATTGGAATGTCGAGACGTTTCCCCCTCGCAGGTTCCTGTAGTCTGCTGTACCAATGTCTCCCTCCGACAGGGAGGCAGTATTGAAAACAATTCACAAGCTGTATTCCCAGCAGGTGATAATCAAAGTACCCCTCCTACAACAAGGAAAGGGGTATTATTCCACACTATATGGTGGTACTGAAGCCAGAAGGCTAGGTGAGACCTATTCTAAATCTGAAATATTTGAACACTTACAAAAGTTCAAATCCAGATGGAGTCACTCAGAGCAGTGATAGCGAACCGGGAAGAAGGGGACTATATGGTGTCCCGGGACATCAGGGATGCTTACCTCCATGTCCCAAAAATTTGCCTTTCTCACCGAGGG